>NC_079214.1:35563803-35739761 GCF_029633865.1 Lampris incognitus | reverse complement strand
AGATTAGAGTATTACCCTGATAGGGTTTCACTGCCGCCTCAGAGATGAGGAAACACTTGTGAACAACTGCAGAGGCTTTTCATGTGCTATCCCTGTTGCAGATAGACAGCGATAAGGTTTAAAATCTGTGAATTTTCCCTTTAACCAATGCTTCTCTGTTAACAGGAGCTGACATTAGTTACTTTCAACAGAATATTTTCAGTCTTTGTGCACAATGTAATTTACAAATGGTCTTGTTAGTCAAGAGTTTTAAGTTTCTCATCCTCTGGGTGTTAGAAGTCCTGTTTAATCTTTTTTAATCATAGTCTCATCCATATGTTCAAACAGAAGATTTCACGATTGTTTTCAGTATTTTTCCAACTATTGCTATGACCCTCTCAAAATGAAACTAAAGTGATTGTGCAGCAATTCGTTCTGCTTGGGAGGCAGCAGCACAGAACTATTCCTTTCAAATCTTGTGAGATTAATAGCAATTCACTAGAAGCAGTGTGTACCATGCCTAGCTTCTGTATGTTTCTTTGCATCCCAGAAGCAGGATAGCGTTTCATCTAACTGCAGTCTTCAGTCTGTTAGGTGGTAGTGTTAAAGGTGTGCAGATTGAGGTAAAAAAAAGCAGTTAAGCACACAGAAGAGCAAAGGAAGCAAAGGCCCAGGTAGATTCTCAATGTGAATTCCTTCTGGCCATGTGTAGCTTTGTTGCACACAATCACACGAAGCAGATCTGGGACTGTGATTGTTTTTCTCTGTTGTGTAATAGAATATGAGTGTTCATGCAGTAGATCTGTGCATGTACACATTCACACAGGTGTGATTGTGATCATTTTATGCATGCATTTGTGTGGTTGTCTTTGTGCGTTTGCGTGAGTGCTCATGCACCATATCCATGCACATCAGCCATGTTTCAGGGAGTGTAGCTGCGCTTACATGTGTGCGTTGGTGTGTGCATTGATGTGTGCATCTATTTGATTGTGGCTGTGAAATTATTGCTCCATGAGGTATTGCACTGGATCTCATTCTTATGAGAAATATGGGCAGACACACTAGCATATCTGACAGAAAGAATAGAAGCCTTTTTCTTGTGAAATTTAACAACTCTGCTGAGATCACTTAAACAAAGGGTGTTTTTAAAAACCTGTGACATATTGCCTAGATCAATTTACGTCTGCCTCGCTGCCTCATTCAGGGGACAATAGGGTTATAAATTGCCTGCAGAGGAGCTCAACAAAGACATCGAACACAAGCAGAAAGATCGTGCACTGATGTGTCTGCCCCTTCACTGAAGGGGCCCATCTTCAAGGATAGTTATAATTTGGTGACTGAGATGTCCATTGAGGTAGCCAAGTTGGATTGAGTAGAATATGTCAGCTTTTACTCTTAATTTCAATGCAACACTAAACTCGTCCTTTCTCAGTGTCATTTGTGAAGATACCACATGGTGAGGTGCACCTGTTCACCAAAGTTTTCTCAAATTCTGGTCAGTAGTGTCCGAGATATCCTGTGAGACGCATAGAAAGACAAACAAATGTAGTACCTTGCTAATCATTGTGAAAATTGAAAATGCCAGGATGCAAGCTGGCGAGAAGCGTCTTTCTATAAGGTTGTACAAATATCTATCAGTTGTGATAGCTGAAGATACAAGGAAACATTCAACGTTCAGTGCTAGCGCTCCACTTAGGCTCATCAGGAGAATTGAAAAATGAAGAAAAAAAGTTGTGAGGTTCATCATTCCTTGAAGTTTCGTCAATTTCCAGTCAATGGTGGTGTCTGAAATATTTTGCTTGTGTGACACCAGGAAAAAAAAGTCCTCACACGATCAATGTAGTTCCTCTTTCAGGCAAATCATTAATCACAAACACATGATCAATGATTCCACCGAGGTGGGTGAGGGTTATATTAAGTTTTCCTTTTTTATTTATTTATCTTTCTCAACGGCATTATGACTTATTAGCAAACCAGTAGTTTTTTGAGGAAGAGGACAAGGAGGGATGTTGAGAGTCACACAGACCAACGCGGATACTAGTGTGTGTGTGTGTGTGTGTGTGTGTGTGTGTGTGTGTGTGAGGGTTATTTGGGGTGAAAGTGACAGGGTTGAAAGAGACTGAAAATATTTCCAATCTACTTTCGTCCCTTACGGCATCAAGAATGCACTCTCCTTTTTTCCAGCCAAGAGGGGTAGAGGAGGGAGGAAATAGGGGGAAAGAACAGGAATTTATATTTGGCTTCATCCGAGAGGACAAGGTTGTTATTTGTGCAAGCTTCTTCCATGTCCCATGAGCCGCGTTGGTGAAGACAGTAGCAGGCAATGTATACTTGGCTGAGGAATACTGAGGAGTTACTCTGGTCTATCGTGCACACTCCAGTGGTTCACAGTGCTTTGATATTGCTGATCTGGGGACGCCTAAAGCACATTCATCCACATGGAAACTCACACACACACACACACACACACACACACACACACACACACACACACAAGCACATTTGCTCACACACAGGGGTTGAATTGGGATTTTCAAGGTGTGGGAGTGCTGATTCACCGGGGTTGGCAGCTGCACATGTATGCTGAATGATATGTTTTATAAATATAGTGTAGCCCTATAATATATTAAAGTACACACACACACACACACACACGCACACATATGTGTGTGTGTGTGTATATATATATATATATATATACACACACACACACACACGGTTTTCTGGAAAAAAAAACGCTCTCTCTCTCTCTCTCTCTCTCTCTCTCTCTCTCTCTCTCTCTCTCTCTCTCTCTCTCTCTCTCTACATATATGTAAATATATGGCGACACAGTGGCGCAATGGTTAGCGCGGTTACCTCACAGCAAGAAGGTCCTGGGTTCAAACCCCAGGGTAATCCAACCTTGGTGGGTCATCGCAGGTCATCCTCTGTGTGGAGTTTGCATGTTCTCCCCATGTCTGTGTGGGTTTCCTCTGGGAGACCGGTTTCCTCACACAGTCCAAAGACATGTAAGTCTCTCCCTGCCTACTGCCTAATGACTGCTAGGCTCCAGCATCCCTGTGACCCTGAGAGCAGGATAAGCGGTTAAGACGATGGATGGATGGATATATATACATATAAAATCCAGTGAGTCAAGTAAATTTTTAATGAGACAGTACAAGCCTGTTTCATGCTATAACCAATCATCAGCTGTCAATAAAGCTACTCAGGGAAGAACATACCATTTTTTGCCTCGTCATGTCCATCACATGCACAATGTCCAATGGGGAAGGGAGAGGTGTGATACATATATATATATACACACACACACACACACACACACACACTGATGAGCCAAAAACATTATGACCACCTGCCTCATATGTTGCTGGTCCTCCATGTGCCGCCAAAACAGGGCCGACCCACCGAGGCATGGATTCTACAAAGAAAGAAAGAAAGCCACTTTCTTTTGTCATTGTACAGGTTACAATGAAATTTGTCTTCACATTTAACCCATCCTATTGTATACGAGAAGTGGGCAGCTGCAGCACCGAGGGACCAACTCCAGTTCTTCTTTCCATTGCCTTGGTCAGGGGGACAGACAGGAGTATTGACCCTAACATGCATGCCTCTGATCGGACTTGTCGGTGCAGCACATCCCACAGATGCTCAATCAGAATGCGATCTGGGGAATATGGAGGTCAGGGTAACAGCTTGAACACTTCATCATGTTGCTCAAACCATTCACGAACAATGTGTGTGTGCAGTGTGGCAGGGCGCATTATTCTGCTAAAAGAGGCCACTGTCATCAGGGAATACCATTGCCATGAAGGGGTATACCTGTTCTGCAACAATGTTTGAGTAGGTGGTATGTATCAAAGTGATGTCCACATGAATGGCCAGACCCAGGTTTTCCCAGCAGAACATTGCCCAGAGCATCACACTCCCTCAACCGGCTCAGTGTCTTCCCATGCATCCTGGTGGCATCACTTCCCCAGATAAACAGAGCACACATACACAGCCATCCATCCATGTGATCTAAAGGAAAACGGGACTCATCGGACCAGGCAACCTTCTTCCACTACTCCAAAGTCCAGTTCCGATGCTCAGGTGCCCATTGTAGGTGCTTTCGATGGTGGGCAGCAGTCGCAGCACTCTGACCGGTCTGCGGCTACGCAGCCCCATACACAGAAGTATATGATGTACTGTGTGTTATGACACATTCCTCTTGTAACTGTCATTAAAATTTCCTGTGGCTTGTGCCACAGTACACCTTCTGTCAGTTCGGATCAGATGGATTAGCCTTCGTTGCCCTTGCACATCAGTGAGCCTCAGATGCCCAACACCCTGTTGCCGGTTTGTGGTTTGTCCCTCCTCGGACCACTGTCGGTAGGCACTCACCACTGCTGGCCGGGAGCACCCCACAAGCCTTGTCGTTTCAGAGATGCTCTGACCCAGTTGTCTGGCCATAACAATTTGACCCCTTGTCAAAGGGCTCTTGTATTTTATAAAGTGTTATACAAAGCCAAATGAAGAGAACTCATAGGTGTAACTATGCGATTTTCCAGTGTGTTCATTGGAAGCAACAACCTGAAGATAAGTTTGACACCACCTGTCTAGTCAATGAAAAGTATCAGACCCTCAGAATTTGTTTGGTTTGCTGTAGAACAGGGAACTTTTCTGGCCTCCTAAAGAGTAATGTGTTCCAATGAATTAGACTGACACCAAAGACTGTACAACAATAACCTCGTCTGTGGAAGATGTTTAGTAAATTGAAATCGGAATCATTCAGCTGGCATGGCTGGTGCCCCATTAGGACCCAGCATGCATCAGGCCTCCCAGTGCCTGCCTGGAAAGAGTTGACAGGCTTTAAACCAGCTCTTAAATACACGTCTACCAGACTTTATAATCCCAATGCACAAACCATTACTGTAATAGCAAAACTGATCATGAATATATATGTAAATGCAAAAAGACAAAAATGTTGTACATTTGGGAACTTTTTGGTGCTATTTAAAGCAGAACGTGGAAAAGGCAAATAAAAGTAATAACTATTATATATCTGGCAATGCTGGTGGTGAGTGAGAGCAGTAAACCACTCCTCAGCGTGATGACTCAACATCGATTTGAACTTGAATAAGTGGGGAAAAATATTTATATCACTAAATTTTATTCCTTCAACAGTTAATGAAAAATGGCTTTAATGTATAATGCAAAATGGCTTTAATGTATAATTAAAGTGCTAGAATTTGATGTGCCGGGCCAATTTAACCCCCACTCGCTCACACACACACACACACACACACACACACACACACACACACACACACACACACACACACACACACACACACACACACGCATGTATTTAATATTGGAGACAAGAAATCTGGGGCAAATGAGCCCCGTTTATTTACTGTGTGTCTGAGAGCTCTTTTCTGCTGTGGGAAAAGAAAAAAAAACAAAGGCACTTATTTCACAACTCACTTCAGCCTCCATAGATTCAAGAGGGCAACAAGTATTAGCACTCTCATATTTCATGTTTAAATCATTTTCAGTCTCTTAACTCCTCCCCTATCCTCTCTCTTCTCTTCTTTCTCTTCCTCTCCCTCTTGACCTTCGGTCAGGGTACCAGTCATTAAGCGCTTGGTCTCATTCACACAGATCAAATTAAACAGGCCAATGAATGCAAAATGCTCCTTTCGCCCTTTTCTCTCCTGGGCGAGGATGGAGGCAACGCTGTCGTTACCACAGTTACCTGTTCCCAGAGGAGAGATGCTCTCGACAGGCAAGCTGGAGCAAAGTTTGATGCCTTGCACACTTAAGGACACATTCATACAGGCCTGCACACACACACACACACACACACACACACACACACACACACACACACACACACACAGACTGATCCTGAAAACATCAGTCAGTGAGTTTTATTAGAGGGTGGGGGAGGTGGGGTTCAAATGGATTAGCATGGTGTTTGTTGTATAAAGGGGCCATGCATAGATTTTACGCTGCGTTACCTCCTCCTGGGAAAAACCAGTTGGGTCTTTTGTTCGCCAGCCAGCATCCCACAGAGCTCGGCGTTCACCTGCTTTGTCTCACACTAAACTGTGTCCTCCAGCCCCTGTCCGTCAAGAAGTCACACAAGAAAAACGTGAATAGAATCATAATCATTTGCTGAATAAGAAACTGAATGAGAAAGAAGGAAAAAGAAAGGAAGAGAGAGAGGAGAGAGAAATGAGGCCAAGTATGTGTCTCCCTCTATTTGGGTTACATCTTACAAGTCAATACTTTCTCCTGTGTCTGGTCTGCCTCTTTTGGATTTGGCAGAGGGAGCAGTGTTGATTTGCTTATGTGGTGGGTATTTTGTTTACTCCCAAAAGCCTGAGTTCATTGGATTAATTAAAGCCGTAAATAAGATTTTAGTGGGTCAGGGCAGGCCAGCGCATGACAAAGTTATGACCACAAAGTTCCACCCCAAATTCAAATATCTGCCATCTGCATAGGATAACACCTGTCCTGGTACAATGATGTCCTGCAGAAAATGAAACACTTTAAAGGTTGTGGTACTCTTTACTTGTTGAGAGATCCTTGCTGTTCATTGACACACAATGAAGGAAATTTAGGACCTTTTGACCTTATGACATTCTGGGGCAACACCCCCCTGGGGTGACCACCCCCCCACCTTCTCACACTTCTGTCGGGACAGCAAAAGCTCCAAGCAAGATTATATATAGTCGTATAATTAAGTCGTATAAGTCGACTTCTTTTACCCTATCAGGTGTTTGTTTGTGCTGTTTGTTTCATGCTGCAGTAATACGGTAGAGATAGGGTGTTATATGCTGGAGCATGGTGCACGTATGTTTATATATCTTATTCTTATTTCTGTTTCTTATTTTATCTTCTATTTCTATTTATTTCTGTTTGTCTTATTTCTATTAATTCCTATTTTCTTGTTATCTTGAATCTTGTTAGTTTTTAGTTTTTCTTGACTAGAGCACGAGTGTCTGCAATAGGACCCATTTTCCCCTCGGGGATGAATAAAGTTATTTCTGATTCTGATAACTTTTAGGTATAATTACAAAGATCCTTGCAGGGATTTATTTTATTCATATGTGTAAAATAAGCTTTTTGAAACTTTTTTTTTACTTTAGCTGAATACAGTTGGTCTATTTGACATAAAAACATTAGCAATGTGAACAAATCATTTACAATTAAGAAGGACACACTCCCAATTCTTGTATTAACCATGAGGGAGTTTAAAAGTGAAAATGTGTCCCTAATTGAATTAATCAAAATGTCAACAGAAACGATGGATGGATGGATGGATGGATGGATGATTGATGGTAGCAGCATACAGGGGTTAAGAAGTATACTTTGATTTCACATCGCCAACTCTGTAAATGCACTGTTAAAAGTGTATCTCAAATTTTTCGACATTTGGGGGTCTAAATGGGTTTTTTTTTTCAAGAAATAATGGGCATAAATGTGAAAGAAAGCCTTTATTTTAAAATGAAAACTGGACACGGCATTGTATAGAATAGTGATCGTGTAGCAAAAATTTTGTATTCAAATGAACATATTCAATGACATTTTATAAATAATATTTTCTGCCTGAGTTCATTCAAATACTGCTCTTTGAGTTCTTGTGTTTCAACAACTGCAATGGACTCAGATGCTCTGTTGTAGGGAGACACACACACACACACACACACACACACACACACGCACACACACACACACACATATACACACATATATATATCAATACAGATGCAGGGAAAAAACTTTTAATACATAGTAGCAGTACAAAATAATAGCAGTACAAGCCTGTTTCGTGCATCACGCACTCATCAGCTGTGATATATATACGTATATATATATATATATATATATATATATATATATATATATATATATATATATATATATATATATATATATATATATATATAGTCCCCTTGCTTGGCTTATGGAGAGTGTGATTAGGAAAGAGTACAGTATGAGTGAGCGAATGAGACTGTTTGTCCCAAATGTGGAATGCAGGTCAGAAGCAGCTTAGACTGCTGGGAGATTATTCCTAGTCTTTCTACAGGGACACATTCTAATACATGCTGGATCATATGAATGCTGATTCCACTTTATGTCTTCCATCTAATTGCCCCAAACTCGGTTTTTCAGCCTAGAAAATACTGATATTTATAGCATTAAACTGGGATTGCGCGCAAATATACAATGTAGGACAACTTCAGTGGAATTTTACAGTGACAAATGTCTGTGAAGTACTTATTCCTTTGTGCCAGTCAACCAATATTAAATACACCCTGAGATGTTCTGTGTTCCTTTGGCATTGGACAGAAACATTTGTCCCAAGCCAGGATCTCCTTTGTCTTCTTTGTCCTCTACACAGCAAGCCCAGGGTGATAACTTGTCTTTCACTCTGGAAACACCCCTGTCAGTTTCACACTCTCTTGTTTTACAGTACCCCTCTCCATTCTCCAGCGAGTAATTGAATACTAATTGAGTCCCTATTGAATCCTCTTGGCCTTTTTCCCCCAAAGTGCCAAAGTGACGTTGCGGATTTGAAACACCAGCGCCATCTCCATTGAGTGTGGGCATGTGCAAACAGACAAAGACGCACACTTTCAAACATGCATACCATGCCTGCATGAAGAAAAGTACATCTATGCTTATCTATATGTAGACAGAGCGAAGGGCTGCATGCTGCTTATGAATAGGCTACTCAACTCCTCAGGGAGCCCTTTGGGATAAGAATATCTCTTACCACAGCTAAATGTCACTTATTGAGTCTTTGTGTGTGTGTGTGTGTGTGTGTGTGTGTGTGTGTGTGTGTGTGTGTGTGTGTGTGTGTGTGTGTGTGTGTGTGTGTGTGTAAAATAACTTCATCAGTTGGATACTTTTAGATGAAAGGGCCTTAGGCCACAGCTGCTTCCCCTGGTGGCCCTCACAGACCACCTGTGGGGCTGCTACTTAGGCTTTTAATAAACGCCATTTTCTCCATACAGGCATTCAGTATTCTGTGGAGCACTGTAGATGCACATACAAGCATACACTTATATGCACATGCACGCATAAGTACACTTATGTAAGCACATACATACATTAACACTCTCTCAGATGCACACAAAACAGCAAATACACCAGCACAGATTCATATACTCACAAGCTCACATACATGGACACTCATGTTTATACACACACACACACACACACACACACACACACACACACACACACACACACACACACACACACACACCACCACAAAAGACGGAAGCACAAAATGTTGGCAAACCTCCTTGTTTGCTCATTTAAGCACATCCAAATATTACACACAACACACACACGTCCACAAACACACAACACATGGAGACACACAGTGGCTGGAAGAGAAAAAAAGAGACCCTGTGTCTCTATATATATCTGTCAGTCCAGTAGGATTGCGGTGCTCAGTGTGATGGAGTTCCTCCACCATACGGTGGTTCAGAGGCTCCTGCTGTGAGTGACACATATGACTTGTGACATGGGTGTCTTGTAGACTGAACATCAGTGAGAGAAAGCAGGCAGTTGGTGCCTTGTTTGATTTATGCCAAACATTTGTTTTATGACTTTTGGTGGAAGATCTGGGGAGCCTGTCTGTCCCTGATCTGTCTGCTGACAAGCTACAGAACTATCTGCTTTCCCAGTTATTGTTACGCACTACCGCTCCCTATATGAGAGTTTTACATGGTAATTCTAACTGTGGTCCTGCTAGTTTAATGCTGGGATCAGACTATACAATATTATTATGTTTCACGATGGTCACCATGTCAGATTAAGCAATCGTAGTTCCATAAATTCTTGCCGCGTCTTGGCTGGGAGACTGGCAACACTACAAATATAACCCTGAACAATCATCGGATGCAGCCTTTCACAATCTTGCATGAGTTCAGAGGTCATCAGGATCAAGAAATTGTCAATCATTGCTACAGGAAAGCTATGTTTGATACTGGTGGTATTGTGTTCTGAAAAGAAAAACAAAAGGAAAAACAAATGATTGTGAACGTTGTTGTGGCTAATGCTACTGGGGAATGATAACCTAGCATAGCTTAACCAGCTACTCACCTGGTTGCTGAAGTGCCTCTGCTATTTCTTGCCAACATTTAGCCAATCTTTTTTGTCTCAGTCATGGTCCTCCCTCGAGGCAACCTCAAAAAGGCAGGGGTATTGTTGTCACTGCTCAATGAACCTTTCCTCAGTTTCATCATTCCACCTGACAGCAGCAACAGCAGCATCGCTTTTCCTTTGCCATGTTTACATATGTGCACCAGAGAACACTTTGTCATCCTGTTGGTCAACATCTAGGAACATGTCACAGGAGATGTCAGACTAGGCAGGAAAATACAAAAAAATCTGACATGCTAGACTTTTCATCAGGGTGTTTTGGGGCATCCCAGATGCCACATTGCTGTTCTTCAATTATGTCACACTACATGGGGCAAAGATGCCTCGTAGTCGTTCTCGGCATTCATAATCAGGCCCGACGTTGGAAATTTGACGGCGATGACAAATTGTGTCCAAATCGGGCTGACATCGTGTCGTCTGATCCCAGCATAAGACGATCTGACAGGAGAATGCTTCCGAACAAAGAGAGAACAATGACTTTAAGAGTTCCAAGTGTCTTTTTTTTCCCAAGTTACTTTATTCTAGTGAATTTGACCAGTTGGGTCAGTTATGGGAATTACCTCTAGCTGTCACATATCTCTAGATGTAGTAGCTAAATGGAGGGAGCTAAGGTTGTTTCTCCTGTTCTCTATCTATCTATCTATCTATCTATCTATCTATCTATCTATCTATCTATCTATCTATCTATCTATCTATCTATCTATCTATCTATCTATCTATCTATCTATCTATCTATCTATCTATCTATCTATCTATCTATCTATCTATCTATCTATCTATCTATCTATCTGTCCGTCCGTCCGTCTGTCCATCCGTCTGTCTGAGACTCTGAGTAGTTTGTAGATTCCACCCCCTAGCCCTCTAGAATATGTTAGTACTGACTTGGGACCAGTGATGCCTCCAGCCTTACCACAGTATGCACTGTGTATACCATCGGCATCAACGATTTGCTGCCAAGGCCAACACAGTTAATGCCCGAACCCTGGGGATAACGGCAGATTTTTATCTAAACAGACATACCATATTGAAGATCCTGCAAACATTTCCAGTATCCACTGCCTCTGCTGAGCAATAATTCATCTGTTTAGATCGGCTAAAGACACACTGAGATGCAATGACTGACACGTGAGGAAATTAAATTTGTACAACAGAGGCTTAGTTTACATGAACCAAATTAAAGTACCCCTCCATGCACGTTTTAAAGTTTTAAAATACTGAGATGATTAATATATTGTTTAACATGGTTTTTTTCCACATAAAAAGTTTAAAAAAAACTCTGAAAAGGGGCTGGAAGCCCATCTTTTCTTTCTCCCTCATTGTGAAATCCAAGATTTATGAATATGCAAATATCACAGGCCCCCGCCCACCACCGCTGTTTCGGTTGGCCTGTGAAAGAGCGGTGTGCTTCAAGATGGCTGACATTAGAGCAAACATTGGAGAGATTCAGCCATACACGTTTGAGCCTCAGTCAGACCCAGACTCTGTTGTGCACCAAAAATCTGCGACTAGCAGGCGTATCAGAATGGTAAGTGTAGTTAGCAGCTGTTATTTGTTTATGTTGTTTGTTAGCTTGTAACGGGCAGTGGCTAACACAGCAGTCGTTGTAAAAAAATACACACTATCTGCTATGATGTTACAGTGTGTTCACAGTGTCACATTGTTATTACGTAATTATGTACACCAGAGGTCTAATCAAAGTTTGCAGGAAGATATACTCCGTCTGGCTGAGATTTTTATATGACGTGTGATCTCTGTTTGTCTTGATAACCAACCAAGTTTGCCCGCACGAGCGCGGACGGGATCGAAGACCAAACTAGAAAAAAGATCTACGTTGAACGACGCACCTCGGGCCGCTGTCATTGTTTCATATGGCTGAACTTTTAAATGTTAGCTAAATACATAGTTTACAGTTTTACTATTACGAAACTATTAGCAGGAGCTAGCAAAATCTAACAGTGTAACGTGCATGGATAAGTAGACACGTTGGTCCTTGTTTAATGGGTCGGACCCTTTAGTCGACCGGTTAACGTTGTCGCTTGCGGTGCAGGAGATACGGGTTCGGTTCCCCGACTGCCCCCCCCCCCCGAGTTTGCTACAGTATTCAATGATATTTATAAGTCAGGAAGGAAATATATTACATGCAGAAAGCTTTCATTTGACTGTTAGATGAGTAAAGGAAATCCATAATTTCCATACTGACTTCTGCTCGCTGTCGCAGTCCCAGGATAAGTCGGCACAGGATCAGACTTCAAAACTAATTTCTTGTGAAAACCCGGTGACTTTTGCATTAGGTTATGGAAACACTCCTCACTGAAATGAGCATTGCAGATACGCGGTCCCTCCAGGTTTGTAGTTATGTGAGCCCAATGTCTGCAAATAAAATTCAACCATTTCAGCAGTATAGTGGGATTTTTTGGTAGATAGTGGAGGGAAGCTCCAGGGTCCGATTTACATCCAAAACCTGCACGCTCTATCATGTTTGCTGTCAAAACATTCACTATGTTATGACAAGTCCGCTCTACACAGGAGGTTTCAAGTGTCTTTGCCCGCCTGACATTTGCATATTAGACAGCGATTAGCTTTCGGGTTTGTGACGTACCAAATCTATTTTGCCATGGGTACGTTGAATCTCAGATTTTAGGGAAGTGCACAGACAACTCCTCCTCCAGTAGAGGAATGGGAAAATACCGCTTTAGTGACACATTTTGCACAGATACAAGTCCGTAATGTCAAGGCCAGACATTTTTTGGGGGGACAAACATATAAGAAAAACACATTTTTTTGAATAGAAGGGTATGCGAATTACTCTGTCTCTAGTACTGCACCCAATAAATAAATAAATAAATAAATAAATAAAGTGAGCATTAATAAATGCTACAACAAGAGGACACATTTCAAACATCCATCCATTATCCGAACCGCTTCTCCTGCTCTCAGTTGCGGGGATGCTGGAGCCTATCCCAGCAGCCATTGGGTTGCAGGCGGGGAGACACCCTGGACAGGCCACCAGGCCATGTCTCACACACACACACACACACACACACACACACACACACACACACCTGACCTACATGTCTTTGGACTGTGGGAGGAAACCCACACAGACATGGACGGGGAGAACATGCAAACTCCGCACAGAGGACAAACCGGGACGACCCCCAAGGTTGGACTACCCCGCGGCTCGAACCCAGGCCGTTCTTGCTGTGAGGCAACCGTGCTAACCACTGCACCACCGTGCCGCCACATTTCAAACAATAACCACAAAAGCTGAATGGACAGCTCACCTGTCATGAATCCTGCAATATTACAGCACCGAAAAATCAAACCTTCCTGCAATTTGTTTCATATTAGCTTACCTTTATATTTCCTTTTATTTTAGAACAAGGCATTGCAATAGATTGCTAATTTGGTGTTATTAAAAGAAATCTCCACATGCATATTTCCAAACCGCTAGTTGGTTCAGTTAACCCCCTGAATCCACCCAAGCTACGCTTATGTCCCGGTGTGCACCTGTGTGAGACTGGTCGGGGTGAAGGATCGATGGTTGCACCAGGCTATTCTTGTGCATACCATGTGATAAAATCCTGCTGGCGGCCCTGCTCAGGACCAGGCGTTTTTTTGTTTTTCCCCGGCAACTTCCCGTTAGATCTGTTCTCCTTTCCTGATATCATCCCTGTAGAGCTAGTCCATAGCATTTCCTGTAACCAGGACTTAACACTGTTTTGTTTACAATTTGATGGAGGACAAACCTGCTTAGTGACTGGCAGCGTGACAGGGCATCCAGTGAACACTCTAGCAGAGGTACATCAGCTGCCTTGGCAGGCAGTCCCTTCTCTCTGTCATCTGTTAACGTCATTTGTATTCTTGATTTTTGATTTGTTTATATGCTGACAGTAACTTGGTGGTGCCCTTTTTGAGAAATGAAAACAAAATAAAATTGCATTTAGTGGCTGTATGTCAATCGTGGCAGCGTTAGCATGTTTTGGGGCATTATTTGAGAATTTTAGTAATACATCAAATACATCAAATGACTTCATAACAACAGATACATTGACTCCCTTTACTTTTTGTAAGGTTATTGCTCTAACAGAAGGCTGTTAGAGTTCCAAGCTGGAACTGCCTGCTCTTCAATCATCTTCCCCATGGAGACACTTTTTGGTGATTAGTTTTGGACCGAGTGAGAGAAACAACTAATCTCAGTTTTGGGTGTGCTTTCTTCACTGGAAGTGCCACAAAAACAGAATGTCTCCTTTAAACGCACGAGTCTATTTCACTAATAGGTAGGTTTGATGGAGAACGGGGTTTCATTTATGACACCTAAAGGCAGCTTGCATCAACCTCATGCAGAACATTTACCAGTGTTCAATTATTTATGACCGTAAAACCAAATATGAATTGGTCTATCTTTTTATGCACTTTTTCAAACATATCCAGGGTTCATTTTCCATTATGGCACTTTTGCAGAAGAAGGCGTTCAGCGCTGACACATTTGGAGCGCAAGTGATGAACTGAGGCATTGAGTTCCATTAAAAAAGAATAATTATGTAGTATTTTATGGAAAACTCTCTAAATATAGGCTACCCTGTAAAATATCTGTCAGTGCCTGCGTGAGGTTAAAAGACGTGGTCAGGAGTGTTTCCTGACTGTTCCCAGATGGGTGAAACATGAATTTCCTTCAAATTGCTTTAGTTAATTCATATTTAAGGGAGTGAAGTGTAATTATTCTGACAAATACATGATGGACTTACGGGAAAAAATGATATTAATTTCTTCTGTGAATGTCCTCTTGGCAATGCTGTTTTGTCCCTTCGGGGTTCCAGTAATTGCATTTAAAGCACAGGCTAAATGCTCCTCCTCTGCCAGATAGACCTGCTCTTATGTAAACTAAAGTGCCCATTCTTTTGATTTTGATTCATTTTTTTCTGGCAGCTTTTTTCTCTTAACATAACTAGAATATCAATCAAGGTGACCCAATAGTCATTGAAGTGCTTAAATGGTAGTAATAACAAGCTTGACGGGAAGTAAGTAAGCTAGAACATTTCTTGAATACTTTATTCAAAGTGGTTTCTGGTGACATGACTGCATACATGTTAAGTGTGCTTGGCCCCAGGGGGGGGGGAATTGAAACCCGTACCTCACCCATTTTGTTAGTGCTGTGCTCTTGCCACTGTGCCCCATTGGCCTGCCAACACATCACTGAGGATCTTTCCCTGCTGGTTACAGCTGCTGGTCAGGGGAATTCAGTTTGTTAATAAATTTTTTGCTCAGCTCCATAACCAGCATCAACAGAACATGCTCTTTCATTCTCCGTGCTCATTTTTCAGTGTGCTGAGACCTTAGTGAATTCAGCCCTCTTCCTGTTGTGTTCATCCTATAAGACAACAGAGATAAATAAAGAAAACAAGGACACATAAGGCCAGATCTACTAACAGCATTAAAAATATACCGTCGAGATTTATATAAGGACACGGTGGACATTTTGATGCCAATTAGAGGAGGGAACAGGTTTGTCAAATTTTTTTTTGTGCCTCAGCCTGATAAATGTATATGTTGACATATACATTTATAGGAGTTACCCTTTTCAAAGTGCAAAATACAGGGAGATTATGGAAATAAACCCCAATGCGATTTATCAAGAGTGTTAGTAATTACAACCTTGGCACTATTTAATACCTCTGAAAAGCATGTCTTAACTCTTTGCACCGCGAACATGTCTATGATCATTGTGACTCAGAGAAGACACTGCAGGATACAGAGAGAGCGTGTCAGAAAGGAAAGAGTTTTTTTTGGCACATATAAATTTATTTACAGTGTCAGAAGAAAAGATTGTGTCAATGTGTTGCCTGCCAAGTCACATTATTCTTGATTTGCTGGAGGAAATCAAAGAAGATCTGGAGCCACAAACTAAAAGGAGTCAATGCAATTCCAACGAAGCTCTTGGCCACGCTTCATTTATTTGCCCCTGGTACATTCCAGTGAACGGTGGCATCTGTAGCTGGTTTGTCACGGTCAACTTTGTCAGCCACACTGTCACAAGTCCTTAATACATTAATTCAAAGAGTGCTGAATCATATACAGTTCCCAAATCACTGCAATGCGCTCTCAACCAGGGACGTGTACAGACATTTTGAGGGGCTGTTGCTCTAACCTGAAAAAAGGGCAACAACCCCCCCCCCCACCCTAATTTTAGGTGTCACCCATCAGCATGTACCTGAATGGTGTAAGATATGGTCATTTAACTAACCACAAATCAATTTTTAATTGGTAAATTGTTTTAAATTGTAAAGATTAATATTCAAACTTCAAACAAACAAACTCTTTGAACTCAGGTGATTATGAGTTGATATTGTATACATCATGTTAAGTAAAAATTTAAAAGTAGATTTTACAAATTCAAGTCGTTGGAAATTTAATATAATTCACTGTATCCTCCAAAACCAAGTATTTGTACTCATATCTCCATGAATGAATACCAGGGAATGTCTGGATTACAGTAATAAACATTTCTGTCTATGACATTTCCAGAGACAATAACATAAAGACAGTGCCAGGCAAACTGCTATCATTCTTTTCAATCTAATTCCATTTTATTTCTATAGCGCTTTACAAAGTGTTTGTCACAGACACTTTGCAGAGATACAAATAAAAGCCTTATAAAAACATTTGGTATATGAACAAAAGCTTAACTCGGAATTTTGCAAAAACAACTACAATTGTAGGTGATAGTAGCCAAGAAGTTATACTTCAGGAATATATTGCTATTTAAAAAACATACATCAAATTTGACTTGTGTAAAATAATACCATGTAAAAGCTTACAAATGATAATATGTTGGTGTGGTTGGATAGGTTGGTCTGGTTCACACAAGACACATGGCTTCCTATTGATTGTAAACAATTTCTAATCCAGCATGATTCAACAGTCAAAACAATCAGATCCCCATATCTCTACACTCAGGATGCACACTTAATATAATGGTCTTAACTGAGGAGTTATCTTGCATATAGCCTGCTGCCTATACGTATGTTAGCCAGTTAGCTAGCCAGCTAAGATTGGTTCATGTGATAGCACAATATAAGGCAATATTACACGATGTCATGCAAACATGACAAGCTGCGCATTGTTCAGAAACATTTGTGGAGATTTTTATTCATGGGGACTCTCATTGGTTATACCATTCGTCATTAATAATTTCCACAACTTCAAAAGACTCACCGGAAGCCTCACACAATGTCAACAATACCAAATTTGGATGCTACAGTGTCACATGACAGATGGCATAGGGCATCGCTTGGTGTTACTTTTTTTTTTGTAACGGGTCTAGGTCACTCCATCGCTTGTGTCCCGCAGAGGCATGCCTATAAAAAAAGTAATAAAAGTTTGGATGATATGGCAATTTAATTTGGTCTAACTTTAGCAAGTATGGGCTACTCGAATTTATGGAGCCTCAACAATAAAAATTAAACAATCATT
Source organism: Lampris incognitus (assembly GCF_029633865.1). NCBI lineage: Eukaryota > Metazoa > Chordata > Actinopteri > Lampriformes > Lampridae > Lampris > Lampris incognitus. The sequence goes on along the minus strand of NC_079214.1, from coordinate 35,722,142 downwards.
ATTTTTATTTTCCTCCAGAGGGGAAGCGCAGCCAATGAGGACAAATGGGATATTGCTCTGGTAACTTTAGACTGGCCTTGTGCACATCCTTGCTCTCAACACAATCAAACAAGAATTTAGTGGAGTTCTCAAATGTAGTAGGAGTGGTTAAAGGGACACAAAAAATGTTTTTATAGTACCATTCGGATTTAGATTAACAAGACTGCACATCTGTTAATTATCCTTCCCAGGTTTAGTAGACCACCACCATAGGTATTAATTGTCAGCAAGCATGAGCAAATTTGCACTTCTCTCAGTAGATAGGGTCCATAGTGTCATCGATGCATGGCACAACGGTTGTGTGACTTTGTTGTGAACAGCACGGTACTGGATCATTTTCTTAAATACAATTGGTAGTGGCGGCACGGTGGTGCAGTGGTTAGTGCAGTCGCCTCAGCAAGAAGGCTCTGGGTTCGAGCCCCAGGGTAGTCCAACCTTGGGGTTGTCCCAGGTCGTCCTCTGTGTGGAGTTTTCATGTTCTCCCCGTGTCTGCGTGGGTTTCCTCCAGGTGCTCCGGTTTCCTCCAACAGTCCAAAGACATGTAGGTCAAGTGACTCGGCCATACTAAATTGCCCGTAGGTATGAATGTGTGTGTGTGTGTGTGTGTGTGTGTGTGTGTGTGTGTGTGTGTGTGTGTGTGTGTGTGTGTGTGTGTGTGTGTGTGTGTGTGTGTGTGTGTGTGTGTGTGTGTGTCTGTCGCCCCTGTGTGATGGCCTGGCAGCCTGTCCAGGCGGCCTGTCCAGGGTGTCTCCCCGCTTGCCGCCCAATGATGCTGGGATGGGCTCCAGCATCCCCGTGACCCTGGAAGCAGGATAAGCGGTTTGGACAATGGATGGATGGATGGACAGTTAGTAGTAGGCCTAGGATTGACTGCACATGTGCAGTTGAGTAGCTAATGTTACATGTTATTTACATTATATCCTAATTGAATACTAAGCATTGGCATTATAAAATAGTTACTTTTGCATCTGTTCAACAGAGCTAAACTTACCTTGTCTGAATATGGCTTTTAGCTAACCGACGACCCAGAAAAGTAAGCTGATATATCAGAAAAGCTTAAAAACTTGGATTAAAAAAAGTTAGTGTGTTAAAGGTGGTAGAGCGTGTCTTACTTGCATCTCTGTCGATGTCGTTTCTGTGAAATCCTACTTCGAATGAAACTGCAAATACCAAGTGATTTAATATGAGGGAGAGGTTGATAGGGAGTAGTGGGTTGATGCAGAAAACATATATTTTACTCATTTTCTCACCAATGAGGATTATATTGTTAATCTTTAAAAAAAATGAAAGAACAATCTTTAACTTCTTGCCTCACTATTATTGGATGGGTTGCAACCCTTCAAATCTATGCAGATGGTATAGCTAATTGTGAGCCTATAGTAGTGATTAACTTGTAAATCAAGAGTAGGCTTGAACACAAAGGTCCCCCTGATAGGACACAACCTCGCTGGCTCAGATTTTGCCAGATTGTGTAATGCACACCAGCTTTTTGTATTTTCCCTGTTGTTGTTTTTGCAGTGGCTATTATCCTACTCTGACATATGGATACACTTATTGGCATCCAGGTTTATACAGTACAGCAGTGATAAAGAGTAGCCTAATAATTTCTCTTAGGCTTTTGGCCTGAGTTTGTCACTCTCAGCCGGCCAGTTGTTGCGTTTGAAGACAAGCATTGATTTCAGCACCAGAGCACCGCATACTTTTAAAAAAAATTTGATAGGCAGTCTATATTACCTGTGATATAGCGTTGCATATATTTTTTATTTGATATAAAATCAAGCTACTACTATAGGCCAGATCATGTGGCCCAAACAGTGAATTCTGGGAGGGAAAACAAACGAGTGGTCAAATAGAAAAGTTTTATTTTGATTTTGAATAGCATTGGACTGACATGACTCAAGCAATTTAGGTCATGGGATGCTAGATCCACGCAAATAGTTCTTGGAACGCAGACTGTCAAATCTGAAAGTCCCTGGAACAGGATCTGGCAGGATCAGCCTCAAATTTAGCCCTGATCTACAGGTAATTGTGAGTTTATTAGTGAGTGATAAAGTAGCCAGGTTCATGAGGTACATTGGATCTAAAAAGAGCACAGGTCTTGCATATCTTTCCTACATTTCATAGAAGGTGGTTGCAAAGACACAGGTTGATTCAAGACACAGATTAAGTGTGAGTGTGTTTGTGAACAGGCATTATTGTGGCTTATTTTATGGCAGTTTCAACCGCACCTCCTCAATGGCCCAGTCTTATGTTTTTGGGTTTGGTTCTTTATGCTGGTCACTCTTCCAGACCAGACTAATTAAATGCCTTACATTTTACTGTTATGAAACATTCAGTCAAGGTAAGACCTCTTCAGCTCTGTAAGACCCGAAACCCACATCTTACAGCCCACAGCCTCGAGCTCTAGCTTCTTACACTCGGCCAACATCTTAGACTTGACAGGCTAGTAAAATTTGTTGAGAGATTGAGAAATGGATTGCCAATGGTATTTGGAATATGAATCTGCTTCCTTTCTAAATATCTTCTATGCTTTTTCCCACCATATTTCTTTTTCTCACCCCATGTTTTATTCTGACTCTCTTTACCGGGATCTCTCTTTTGCTCTCTTTCCATTGCGCTCTCTCTCTCTTTCTATCTTTATGTCCCAGCTTGCCCCCCCCATCTGATTAGATTGAGTGATTCCCCCCTTTACCAAAGATTATTTTTCTGTGTTGTTATTTTTACGCTTACATTTTCCTCTTTTCTCTTTCTCATACCTCTTCACGTGTATTTTCTCTTTTGGGATTTAATTAACATTAACTTGGCAGCCTGCATTGGCCAACAGCTGTTAAAATATACAGCGCTTTGTGAACCAAAGAACGCATTCTGGTTGTGTCTTCAAACTGCTTTTTTGTGTTTCATAATCACTTGTTTTATCAGACCTTCAAAAGACCACTGGAATTATCTGCTTTTATCAATAAATTATCTACTTTTGTTTTTTTATTTAGGGATTATTTAGTTATAAAACACTGTGTTGGATGAGATAAACATGCCAGTGTAGAGGAGCTCAAGCAGGAGTCGTGACAACTTTCTCTTTCGGCTACACAACGTGCACCATTTATTCCTTCCACCATTACAACAACAACAAAAAACCCGCGCAGCGGAAGTGTGTCACTGTAAACCCGAACCGAGGAAACAGCAGCTGTAAACTAATGTTCCTACTAGCTCAATAAGGGGAATTATGTAGCCCCATAACCACTACACCAGGACATATTAGAGCAGGTTTGTTTTGAGTCTTAGAGACGTAAATTGTTCAGGCTTTTTTTGAAAATGTTATGTTATATGTAATGTTAACACATGAATGCACACAAGCGCTGCTTTTTTAAAAAAAATTTTTAACTACGCAGAACTTGAATGTATGCGCTAGATAGGGATATATGCACATCCTATTTTGTTTTATCTTATCCTATTGTACCTTAGCTTGTTTTATCTGAAAAAATTGAAAAAAAATATTGAAAACTCGAAATTACTTAACTGAAGAATCCAGTTAGTATATTTCAGACTGACTCTAGAAGACTGCACCAATAGCTGCATCATTGCCACACCACAGTGTTAAATTATAGAGGGCCTTGGCTTCAGCAAGTTCAGTTGTGATGCCTGTGAAATAAAAAAGCAGACAAAACTCGACAGCGGTGTGTTGCCTAAATAGTTTAGTTCTGACTGTGATATTTTCATTTTATTCGTAAGAGGCTAATGCTATAGTAAATTCTGACACTTTGTGGCTTGAAATAATGATGTAATTTCTACACATTCATTCACTGAATCACTGGAAAATCGATTGTTGAGGCATAAGTACATTAGAAAACAATATTTAATATGGGATCAGTAACACCAAACAAAGCCAAAAAAACAAGTTATGTTTTCTCCAAACTCAAATTAAACTTGTATCTGAACAGAATAAAAGCCCAATAAGTAAGCCCTGTGGGCCCAATTTAAGCTGTGCTATGTTACCTGGGCCTTACATAGTTTGACTTTGAGCTGCTGTTCTTCGGACTTGGTCTATCTGATGTCTGTGTTGAGGATTAGGAGTGTTCCTTCTGTTACGCATGCCTTGAATCTGGACTTCTCTGGCCTTCATGTTACTATGGTGAATAGTTGGGCTGTGGACTTTTTTGTAGCGCACTAGCTCACTGGCAAACAACCTCGCTTGGGCCATTGCGTTAACATCACTTGGCTTTGTAAGAAAAAAAATTGTGTGGCACACCAACTGTCTGTTCATTGAAAACTGTATTTTCCTATTCATATAAAACTCATACATATGATCTGATTATATATATATATATATATATATATATATATATACACTATATATATTGTATGTATATATATATATACTATATATACTATATATACATACATACATACATACACACACATACAAATACACATACATACATACATACATACATACATACATACATACATACATACATACATACATACATACATACATACAAATGAAACGGGCTTGTACTGCTATAAATTTAAGTTTTTTCCTACATCTATCTATCTATCTATCTATCTATCTATCTATCTATCTATCTATCTATCTATCTATCTATCTATCTATCTATCTATCTATCTATCTATCTATCTATCTATCTATCTATCTATCTATCTGTTTATCTGTCTATCTATCTATCTATCTATCTATATCTATTTCTATATATACATACACACACACACACACACACACACACACACACACACACACACACACACACACACACACTGTCAAGGCATGTGCAGGGTGTCTCCCCGCATGCTGCCCAATGACTGCTGGAATAGGCTCCAGCATCCCCGTGACCCTGAGAGCAGGATAAGCAGTTAAGATAATGGATGGATATATACACTATACGGACAAAAGTATTGGGACACACCTCTTACTCATTGAATTCAGGTGTTTCGTTCATACCCATTGCCACAGGTGTATAAAATCAAGCAGCTAACCATGCAGTCTGCATTTACAAACATTTGTGGAAGAATGGGTCATTCTGAAGAGCTCGGTGAATTCAAGCGTGGTACTGTCCTAGGATGCCACCTTTGCAATAAGTCAGTTCGTGAAATTTCTTCCTGCTAGATATTCCATGGTCAACTGTAAGTGGTATTATTGAAATGTAGAAGCGTTTAGGAACAACAGCAACTCAGCCACAAAGTTGCAGACCATGTGAAGTCACACAGCGGGGTCAACGAGTGCTGAGGGGCATAGTGCGTAAAAGTCGCCAACGGTCTGTTGACTCAATAACTGCAGAGTTCCAAACTTCCTCTGGCGTTAACATCAGCACAAAAACTGTGCGCCAGGAGCTTCATGGAATGGGTTTCCATGGCCGAGCAGCTGCATGCAAGCCTTACATCACCAAGCACAATGCCAAGCGTCGGATGAAGTGGTGTAAAGCACGCTGCCACTGGACTCTGGAGCAGTGAAAATGTGTTCTGTGGAATGACGGATCAAGCTTCTCTGTCTGGCAGTCTGATGGACGAGTCTGAGTTTGGCGGATGGCAGGAGAACGTTACCTGCCTGACTGCATTGTGCCAACTGTAAAGTTTGGTGGAGGAGGGATAATGTTTTTTTTTTTCAGGGGTTGGACTAGGCCCCTTAGTTCCAGTGAAGGGAAATCTTAATGCTTCAGCATACCAAGACATTTTGGACAATTCTATGCTTTCAACTTTGTGGGAACAGTTTGGGGATGGCCCTTTTCTGTCCCAGCATGGCTGTGCCCCAGTGCACAAAGCAAGGTCCATTAAGACATGGTTGGGTGAGTTTGGTGTGGAAGAACTTGACTGGCCTGCATAGAGCCCTGACCTCAACCCTATCGAACACCTTTGGGATGAACTACAACAGAGATTGCGAGCCTGGTCTTCTCGTCCAACATCAGTGCCTGACCTTACAAAGGCTCATCTGGATGAATAGGCAAAAACTCCCACAGACACACTCCAAAATCTTGTGGAAAGCCTTCCCAGAAGAGTGGAAGCTGTTATAGCTGCAAAGGGGGGGGGGGGGGACCAACTCCATATTGATGCCTATGGATTTAGAATGGGATGTCATAAAAGCTCCTGTAGGTGTATGTAATGGCCAGGTGGGTCCTGGGTCCACATGCTGTCAATCTGAACGATGTATCTGTGAATACTGTTTTAAATTGTTAGCTTCAACTTCTGCACAGGGTATAATTAAGACTGTGGACTGCCCCTGAATAGGGAATTTGCTCTAATTAAATGCAAGGTTTCAGGTAATTGGTTTATTGATAAACCTTTCAGAAGTTTAATATGCTGTTTTAGTGTGTCCCTCTAGAGTGCCTAAGCCTTTCCAGATAGACTAATTTAACACTATTATCTCATCGCACCCTGTCATGTCATTCTGCTTAGGTGGTAAGATCCCCTACTCCATTCCATTTTACCCTTGAAGGCTTTTGTCTAGGTAAGGTTTACTGACTGCTCTTGCAGCAAGCATTCCTCATTCACTCCCCTCTGTTGGTTTGGGGATTTCAAATGAGCAACCATGTGGCCACAAGGCTGGTTCTTAAGCTACTGCCATACTTATCTGTAAAATAAGGTTGTCATACAGTTATGTGTGACTGTTTCATTACATCTGGTACATGTAGGTGGTGCCCAGCTGACAAGGCCCTGCTCCTCGCAGTGACATGGTAGATGTTACAATGGGTGTTTTTCTTGTTTTTGGTGTGCTAATGTAGTTTGGTAACATTCAGGGCTGGAGGTCACATGCCCCCCGATGTTCGTCAAAGCTGTCTGCAGAATAGGATTCTTTACAGAAGTCTGAGTTGGAATAACAGAGCAAAATTGTGTGTGTGTGTGTGTGTGTGTGTGTGTGTGTGTGTGTGTGTGTGTGTGTGTGTGTGTGTGAGAGAGAGAGAGAGAGAGAGAGAGAGAGAGAGAGAGAGAGAGAGAGAGAGGGAGAAAGAGAGAGAGAGAGAGAGAGAGAGAGAGAGAGAGAGAGAGAGAGAGAGAGAGAGATAATGACAATGACTATGAGTTATTGATGGTCCAAACTTACACATAAACAGGCTAGTCTTTTTTTTTTCTTTTGCTGTATAACTTGGTTGGTCTTGCTTCTCACGCAAACACAGCCTGGAAAATAATTCACAAGGTCCAAGTATGGTCATTGACTTGTCAAATATCACTTTGACAGCACTACTAATGTGCACAGTGACAGATTGGGATGTTTAACTCTGTTGCCTTTTTTGTGTTTGTGGTTTAGAGATGTTGGATGTGATTGGAAAAATGAGTGTTTTTCCTTCTAGTTCTGTTTTTCATTATTTCCTGGTGAGTGACGACGCATATGCAGCCCCAGATTACAAATATTGTAAAACTGGCATGAAAAATAGATTGCACTGGCTGATGCATTATATTCAGCAACAGATGGAAATTGATGTTCTCTTTTAACCAATATGTCATAGCTTCATCAAGCCTTCTTTTAAGGTGGAATTTTAGTGTCTGATAGTGAAGTATGCGTTGCTCTAGTAAAAACACACACAAAGTGTTTTCTATAAAATCTGTATTTTTCCATACTTATCATAAACCTAAAAGTTGCCTTTCCTCGCAGGTCTTAAGTCAGACATAGTTTCAATTTCCTGCATGTAGTTTCCACACTGTGCTCACAGAGTACACACACACACACACACACACACACACACACAACAGAGGTCCCAACAGATCTGAAGAGACATTTTTAGCAGTATACCACTGTTTGTTTTTCCTCCTGTCCATGCAGTTTGTTTTGTATGTTAGCCATAGAATGCTAAACTCTAATGCTCATACATGTGTATGTGACTGGTACGAGGTCATATGTGTTTTTTCTAAGGCCCTATTATATTTATTGGCGGCTCTCAGTTTGTCCAACAGTTTGTCCTTTCCTGTTACTCCCGGTGCTCACCAGGGCTCTGTTTTAAGCCCTCTTCTATTTATTATTTACCTTCTACCTCTCGGACAGATTTTCAGAAAATTCAGCATTCCATTTCACTGCTATGTTGACAACACCTGCCTCTATCGATCCACTAAGCCTAATTCCACTCTTCCACCCACTTCCCTTTCCAACTGCTTACTGGAAATTAAATTCTGGTTCTCATACAACTTTCTCAAATTTAATAGTGATAAAACTGAAATTCTCCTCATAGGTACTAAATCTACCCTGACTAAATCTGATAGTTTTTCTCTGACTATTTACAATTCCTCCTTCCCCTAAGGTTAAAAGTCTGGGTCTCATCTTGGACAATACTATCTTTTGAAGCTCACAACAATGTTACTCGATCTGTATACTTCCACCTATGCAATATTAATCACCTTCACCCATCGCCTATACCTAACAGCACCGCCATTCTCATTCAGACCCTGATTACATCCCATACTGACTACTGTAATTCTATCCTCTTTGATCTTCATCTCAGGTGTTTTCATAAACTTCAATTGGTCCAGAATTCAGCTGCCTGTATCATTACCAGAACTCCTTCCACAGATCGCATCATTTCTGTTCTTCAACAACTTCATTGACTCCCTGTTAAATACCGTATCGATTTCAAGATTCTGTTTCTCAACTTTAAGATCGTTCTTAAGCTAGCACCGTCGTATCTTTCTGAACTCCTTCATATCCACACAACCTCATGTACTCTCAGACCCTCTTCTGCCATCCAACTCACAACACCATCTGCCCACTTGACTACCATGGGGTCTAGAGCCTTCAGTCATTTTGTCCCCTGCGTCGTGAACTCTCTCCCACAAGACATTCACAATACTGACTCTCTTTCCACCTTCAAATCCCCCCTTAATATGCACCTTTTCAAACTGGCATAATCGGTTTGATTCCGACTAATGGTTACACCCACTTTGAGTTTTGGACTGATTATGATTTTATACCTATCTGTTATATTAACTTATTGTATACCACTGCTTTGTTTGATTTTATGATGTCTCATACATTGTTGCTTGTTTTTAACTGTGTTTTGTATGGTGTCCATGAGTGCACTGAAAGGCACCCATAAATAAATGCATTTTTATTATTGTTCTTCTTATTTACAACTAGAGCTATACAGCAGCCCTATCTACTGTGGCAAGGCTGTGTAAACACACACATGCATGCACGCACACACACACACAGTAAACATGCATGCTTATGGTTTAAGTAGTGAGGATTTGTTGACGTTATCGTGACTGGTGGCATTTTTTTGGAATACATATGCTGCCTATTATCTAATTTGATCAGTACCACACAGTAGTCGATGTTTGTGCCAGAAGCAGAGCCAGATGTAATACATCAAAGCCAAGCCGGACAGCTATCATGCTAACAGGCGCTCTGTTCTGCAAACTACATTGATGGCTGAGTGTACATTCTCAGCCTGGAACTCTCAACTGCCCCATTTGGCATGATAAACACAGTGTTCTCTCTCTTTTTCTACTTTACACTGCGATCTATGTTCGCGTGCGCACACACACACACACACACACACACGCACACACTTACTACCACTCCATTCCCCACAGACCCCTTCAGGTCTTTAAATACCTAATAGCTGAAACATTCCTGCAGTAATTGAGTTTAATGAAGGCTGTCCTCTTTTCATAAATGAATGTTTGGGTGGCGCGTGTATAAATGACCTTCAAATCTGGCCTTGCCTTTACTAGCAGTCTCCCCGTATCAATTGAGTAGGAGACTAGCAGTCCCCCAGATCAATTGAGTAGAAATTAACCTATTTGTCATCCAATGTATGGACATCAGACATAAAATTATAATCACCTTATCAGCTCTATCTCTGTTGCCTTGAGTTTAGAAACGGTTTCATAGACTTACCCTATAGGTCTGAGGCATAAGGGAGGGAAGGTGTTGAGTCTCCGATAGAGGAGAGGTTCTGGGAACAGTTTCCCTTGGGGCTGTGCCTTATTTAGGAAAATAGATATTCTGACTCAAGCTCATTCCTTACCAAGCTGCTTAGAAAATGAAAAATATAAGTAAGAAACAAATTCAGCAAAGCTCGGAGAACAATAATAATAACCAGTGTGTTTCAGCTCAAACAGCCTTCATCAGCCTTCAAAAGAGAGCACAGATCCAATTCTCGCTCAGCATGTTGCTAATCAAACCTCAGCTGTTGCCAGCTAAACTAAACACAAGGCTCATGTACTGTATATCCCCAATTAAACACTAGGATGATGGTCAGACAATGGCACAGCATAGATACATATATGTATTTACAGAGCAAAATCACAAGCGGAGACATCATGTCCACATGTAGGCATGCATGAAGGCATGCAGACATTAGGTATGCATTTCAGAAATGCCAGCATGCACACACACTAAAACACAACGTGGATATGAATGCAGACACTGAAGTGCACAGTTGCAGAATGTTACACAGACAAACACTCTCACTTGTGGCAGTGGTTGTTGCTATGGAGCAGTCAACAAAATATAAAGTGCACAATGCAGTTAAAAAAAGAATAGATGTATGGAATATAATATCATTTTAAAATATGTAAACTTGTGCCATTTATGTTTGTACTTGTACATTTATGTTTGTATCTTCCGTAGTTTTGTTAATTTGTAAATTTTGCTGTGGTGGGCTGTCAGGGCCATCAGGCCTTCTCTGCTAGCCCTGTCAAAATCAAAATAATAATTTGTTTTTCAGAGTTAAATTGAAGTGTGCCTGAAATGTGCCTGAATTCAATTACTTGTTTTCTCGTCGGGGTGAGCAGGGATTTTCTACCTCATCTAAACGCGTCACAACTCCTTGGACCAGCACTAGTGCTATTGCTAGCTTTTCCTTGAATCCCAAAGCTGCAAACTGATTACAACTTCGAGTGACCGTATTATCAACCAATTAAATTTTGACGTGTAGCCCGGGTGTCGTCATCAACTTTGAGCTTCAGCCTTTGGCGGGTTGTGAGCGAAGTAGGCGCAATGCAATTCACGGCTACTGGCGATTTTATTACCAATCTACTTAGTGTTTTTTTGCGAATCTGGTAGGATTATCTGCATTTTTTTATACTTTCTCCCAAATGGACTTAATTACTGGATGAATTTTGTGAGGGAAGGCTGCCATAAGTCTCTCAGGTGAGGTGGAACTTCAACTCCAGGTTGGTGTGCACATTTTTCTTACTGGATCGAAGGCGATGCACTGATCATATTGTGGCTATGCTTTATTGAATTTGTTGAAGTTGCACTACTGGTGAACGCCGCAACAACTGTGGAAACTTGTTTGTTGTCTCCGCCAGGCGGTATGTGGTCGAGTGTGTGTCTGTCCGCGGCTAATCTTGTAAACCGCAATCCGTGCACGTTACATACTGGACCTATCAGCCTAACATGTTTTTATGCACAGTTATGACTGTATGATCAAGAACGTCTTGTGGTTGCGGTGATTAAAAACCTTTGGAAAACGTTTGTTCTCGTTATTGCCGCTCCCTTTTTTCATTCACTCGCTGGCTCGCTCGACAAGCGCTGCTCTGTCACCCCACGCATGCGCAGTTGATTTAGCGCGGACGGCGACAGTGCCCATGTGTTCGGGTAAGTATTCGTGTTGCTAAGTAAGATCGTAACTTTCTGTCGATGGTCTGTCTGGTTTAATACAAAGGTGAATCTGCCTTTATCTGCCGGAAGGATGATGATGTTATTGTCTTTACTAAGAGTCGTGAGTGCTTTCCTCTCATCTCTGCTGATGTTGGACAGTGGCAGCTTCGCATTGCTGAGGCAGGCTGAAACTTTCGTTTGCAGTTGGTCGGCTTCCAGCAACTTTTTCAAGACCAGCATGGCATCTCCTGTTTTGCCTGTGCAACTTCAAGATGTCGTGGAGGCTGACTTGAATAGTTACTTGATGACCCCTTCCATTGATGGAGAAGAGGATCCCCAGGCCTGGTGGAAGCAGCACAAGATCAACTTTCCATGGCTGAGCAAGTTGGCCCGCAAGTATCTTTGTGTACCAGCCACAAGTTCCCCAAAACGCTTTCCCTCTGGGAGATATTTTCCTTCTTTCATAAAATGTCTTGCGTATATGTTTGTTGTTACATTTAGTCAATGATATCAACACCATTTATCATCAAAAGGGGTTCTACTCTGTGCTTCTTGAAATTGAAGATGACTTTTCATTAGAAGGGATAGGCCATAAGGTATAGCTTTTATTACATAGTTAAACCCTTTGCTTGTAATAGGGAAGGGTTTGATAAGAAGGAAACATTCATAACTTAACAATACGCCATTAGTATCAGAGATCATTTACATAAATTATACCTTTATCAACCCAATTCTGCTGAAATATGGATTTTTTTTCCTAACTGTAATGTCTCCATTATTCCATATAATAGTTTTATGTGGGAGTAACATAATTTCCAAGCTAGGAGAGCCTGGTGGTAAAATTTAGATAACTTTAGAGGCAATTTGGTAATACAGATGTTACAGGTGAGTATGAAATGAAGTCCACCCAGTTTTCTAAAAATATTGTATGGGATAAAATACCAAATCGAGTTTGGGGCTTTAAGACATTCCTTGATCCATTTGATCATAAATGCGTTATTTAAATCAACAAAAGTTAGTAATTCAGATCCCCCTTCTTTTCTGGATCCTGAAAGAATTTCTTTCTGTAGGTGTTGTTGTTTATTTTTCCATGTAAAGTTAGTATCTGAGATTCAAATGTCCATCCATCCATTATCCGAACCACTTATCCTGCTCTCAGGGTCGCGGGATGCTGGAGCCTATCCCAGCAGTCATTGGGCGGCAGGCGGGGAGACACCCTAGACAGGCCGCCAGGCCATCACACAGGGCCCACACAGCCCCCCCCCCCCCACACACACACGGGTAAACTAGATTTGGTACGTCACAAATCCAAAAGCCAATCACTGCCTGAAATGCAAATACAGGGCAGGCAAAAAAAAAAAAAAAACCTGAAACCTGCACACTAGTAGTGACTTGTCAGTACAGAGAGCGGGTTTGCGTTAGCGTGATGAAAGTTTGGACAGCAAACACAGAGGAGTGTGCAGTTTTTGGATGTAAAACAGACCCTGAAGCTTCCTTCCACTATCTACCAAAAAATCCCATGGTACTGCTGAAATCGTTTGAATTTATTTACAGACACCAGGCTTAAATGCCTCCATACTTGCAGGGATTGTATATCTGCCATGCTCATTTTAGTGAGGATTTTCCATAACCTAATGCAAAAGTCACTGGGTTTTCACAACAAATTAGTTTTGAAGTCTGATACTACACTGACTATTTATCCTGGGACTGCGACACTGTCATAATGTAAGTTATGTATTTCTTTTACTCAACCAACAATCAAATGAAAACTTTCTGCAGGTAACATATTTCCTTTGTTATTTAGCTTTTTGCTAGCTGCTGCTAGTTGTTTGGTAATAGTAAAACTGTAAACTATGTATGTAGTTCAATTTTAATGGTTCAGCCGTATGAAACAATGTCAGCAGCCTGAGGTGTGAAAAAACGGTGCGGTGTGCAATGTAAACCTCTTTTCTAGTCTGGACTTTGAGACTGACCGGGCTTATGCGGGACCCCCTTGCTCCGGCAGTACCACTAAAAGTGTCTTGTTGTCGTTGGCTCCGGAGAGGTGGCAGTGGCATCGGGGGGTTCCCCCCTCCGGTGCGGGTCGCCTCGCCCTGACATCCCGGCGGTTTTGAACTTTAGGCTACTGCCAATGAGCCAATTCCCAGGCAAACTCAACCAAAAGTCAAATGAAATTTTTCTGCATGTAAGATATTTACTTTGTGACTTAGCTTTTGCAAGCTGCTGCTAGTTGTTTGTTAATTGCAAAACTGTAAACTATGTATTTAGCTAACGTTTCAAAGTTAGCTAAATACTTTATCTTTGATATAATTCCACCTCCACCTTGAACCCATCCGTCATTCCTACTGCATGTCTCACCACTGTCACACTGCCCTCATACGTATACTGCACCACTCTTACATACTTCTCTGCCACTCCCGACTTCCTCGTACAATACCACACTTCCTGTCCTGGCACCCTGTCTAATGCTTTCTCTAAACCCACAATGTAACTAAATCCACAATGTAACTCTTTCTGACCATCTCTATGCTTCTCCATCAACACTCTCAAAGCAAACATCACATCTGTAGTGCTCTTTCCTGGCATGAAACTATACAGCTGCTTGCTAATAATCCCCTCTCCTCTTAACCTAGCTTCCACTACTCTTTCCCATATCTTCATGCTGTGACTGATCAACTTTATACCTCTGTAGTTGCAACAGTTCTGCACATCACCCTTATTCTTGAAAATTAGTACCAGTAGACTTCTCCACTTCTCAGGCATCCTCTCACTTTCCAAGATTGTGTTAAACATCTAGTTTAAAAACTCCACTGCCAGCTCTGCTAAACATCTCCATGCCTCCACACGTATGTCATCTGGACTAACTGCTTTTCTACTCTTCATCCTCTTCATAGCTGCTTTCACTTCATCCTTGCTAATCCTCTGCACTTCCTGATTCACTATCCCCATATCATCCAACCTTCTCTCTCTCGCTCTCATTTTCTTCATTCATCAGCCCCTCAAAGTTGTCCTTCTACCTTCTCAGCACACTCTCCTTGTGTGTCAGCACATTTCCATCTCTATCCTTCATCACCCTAACCTGCTGCACAGCCTTCCCAGCTTGCTCCCTCTGTCAAGCCAAATGGTACTAGTTCTTTTCTCCTTCCTTAGTGTCCAACCTCTCAGAAAACTCACTATAGTATGCCCTTTTCTTTGCCTTTGTCACCTCTCTCTTGGCCTTACTCTGCATCTCTTTGTACTCCTGTCTACTTTCTTCATCTTTCTATCCCACTTCTTCTTTGTCACGCTCTTCCTCCATATACTTTTCTGTACTTCCTCATTTCACCATAGTGTCCTTGTCTTCCTTCCTCTGTCCAGATGACACACCAAGTACCTTCCTAGCTGTCTCCCTCACTATTTCTGCAGTAGTTGCCCAGCCTCTGGCAACTCTTCACTACCACCCAGTGGCTGTCATAATGCCTCCCTAAACACCACACAACAGTCTTCCTTCTTAAACGTCAACCAATTAATCCTTGGCTCTGCCTTCATGCTCTTCCTCTTCTTGATCTCCAAAGTCATCCTACAGACTATCATCTGATGCTGCTTAGCTACATTTTTTCCCTGTCACCACCTCTCAGTCTTCCATCTTTTGGATTGTACCTCCTGCATAAGATATGGTCCACCTGTGTGCACCTTCCTCCACTCTATGTCACCCTGTGTTCCTCCCTCTTCTTGAAATACGTATTCACCACAGCCATTTTCATCCTTTCTGCAAAATCAACCACCATCTGTCCTTCCACATGCCTTTCCATGACACCATACCTACCCATCACCTCCTCGTCATCTCCATTCCCTTCACCATTATTTCTTATCACATATTATTACTTATTAGCATTTATTTTTTCATGATACAGACTTTTATTTTCAAGTGCATCTCTGCCGGAATAATACTTCCTGTTTGATTAGCACCTAGAGTGAGTGATTTTGATGATGCGGTTAGAGAAGAAAAAATGGAGAAGTTTGAATACTTTGTGTTAAAATCTCATTTTTATTTTCTACTGAAGATTCAGTAAAGTGGTTTCTGGAACTTTCAACATTTGTGCAGGCAGTCATTGATATCTTCCACTACACGTGTTTACTGACGGTTATTGGGGCAATCTCCATCAACCTCCTACTGCTTTTGAAATAGACATGATTTTTAAATGAATCGTTTCACGCAGTTATTTCTGAGTCTGATTGAAGTAAACGCAGAAATTAGCCGCCTGTTGCAGCATTATGGCTAACTGCATAGGGAACTATATCCAAATCTAAATCTCTGGAATCTCAATAATGGAGCTGCACAGAGCAAAGTTAGCATGACACATTGAGCATAGGATTGCCACCTTTATGGGAGAAACACCAGGTTCAAATAAACTTGCATTTTCCTTTAACAGGACCAATGGCCAAAATAATCAGAACGCCACCAAACGAACAACACTTAAAGATTATAGACAGAGGTCTTTATTTAGAAATGATGCATCTGAACTCACAATGCCATACTTGCTCTGATGATTAATTAAAAAAAAAATTGACCGCTAGGGTCAATATTTTGTTAAATTTATTTAGTATCAGAGTAAGTATCTTACCTGTAACCCTGTGTTTAGGTCCAGTAATTCTCACCATCCCAGCAACAAACATATTTGCCATGTTTGAGCATACATTGGTAATTTTTGGGGATTTTTTTTTTTAGAGATTTATTGTCTGCATTGTCATTTTCATATATAAAGTTTAATTGGCAAAACTAGCTTCAATTTCTCTTTTCTCCCATTGTAGCTTTTATCTTGTCTCTGTCATATGCCAATGAAGATATGTTAGAAAAATGTTGGAAATTGTGGTGAAATCTGGCAAAAGGAGTGATGCAAGGAGCTGTAGTCTCAAAAAGGACATTCTGAAGCAGTGTTGATAGTTAGTGAATAGGTATTCCCAGGAACCATTGTGAATGAAGGGGGTCCTCTTCGCAAAAAAGTTGGCAAAAACGTCCCTCTTTGTTACTTGAACATTTAAAGTTTTGGGGACAGTTTTACTCTTACCTGGATCAGGGCCGTTATGACATTTCATTTTACATTTTAGCCCTCTGTCCATGAACATTTCTAGCACTGTATGTAAACACATCAGGCTTAAAAAAGAATTTGTGTACTGAGTATTGACATTTCTTACACACACAGTGATTTTGGTGTGTACCGTGACGTCAATTTACAGTACCTGGAGTAAAGTTTCTATCCTACTTTTGGTTGTAAACACTTGCCCGGTAAAGTGGGAATGCCTGTCAGTACCTCTATTTGAGAGCACGTAAAGTGCAAACTTCCCTTGTCAGACCTGACGGGTGAAAGAGCCCCATACTCGTTCACAGCTTCTAAGAAGCTCTGAAGTATGGTTGCTGCTCTGTTATTGGTAGCTGCTGTTACTAGGTAGACAATTAGATGGGTAAATCTGTCAATGCCATCATGAACCGCAAATCTCCATCTGAAAAAAAAGTTTTGGCTGTGTGAGATTTAAAGAGAATTTGCAACATTGCAAGTGCAAGTGACCTTGTATGTGCAAAATGGTACCTTAAAAACTTGTGGTTGCCATCGATATACCACATGGCATTAGGTCCAGCGACAGAGTACTGCCCATGCCTTTATGTGCCAGAGAGGGCTCTTAATTGACTCCCTTCTGGATCCACTCTCTTGAGTGACTCAAGGACCCTTGAATCTGTAATAAAAGAAACACAATTGTGCTATAGGTAAGTTTTAAGATGATGTGACGTATTTAACACTGGTTTGATAAACACATTATTGGAGGAATTATTTTTTTAACATATACATTTAAAATAATAACCAATTGTGTTATTGGAATCAGAATCATGTTTTTTGGCCATGTAGGTTTGCACATACATGGAATTTGACTCTGGTTTCGTGACTGTCTTGGTCTACTTAACATAGAATAACAACATTACAACACAACAATCTTCAGATATATACATAAGGATTGACTTATACAAGCGAAATAAAAGGTGATAAAGTGCATTGGTGCAGAGAATATATCAGAGATGCTGAAATAGATGTTAACAGGTTACTTAAATACATGCCTGAGATTGATGGACATGACAGAGTGTTCAAGTATACGTATAATGTACAGTACACTATATATACAAATGGTTGGATTTATTTGACAGTGTTAAGCATTCATTTGAATGACAGCCCGCGGAAAGAAATTTTTTATATCTGGTTGTTTTGAGGTATAGTGCTCTGTAGTGCCTACCAGAGGGGGTAGGAGTTGGAACAGGTTGTGACTAGGGTGTGATGGGTCTGCAGTGATGTTGCCTGCCCATTTCCTGACTCTGGAGATGTATAAGTCTTAAATGGAGGGCAGGTTGGTTAAAAATTTTCCTGATCCAAAATTATGAAACTGGGATATGATTAATTTTCCTTACATTTACTATGACAGTGTACTTACATTTTTAATTTGAATAAACCAAAACTGAGTGCCCAAACTACATTTTTTCAGCTTTACTTTACATTTGTAAAAACCTTGAACTCAAATGCTCTTTGCATGCAAATGGTCCAGGACAATCTGGAAGCCAGAGTTAGGGTAGAGACTAGATCTGGGGGACAAAAGTGTCCAGCTCCTCATCTGTGACCTCTAAATATAGGTCAGATACACTAGTGAAGAAAAGTGCATTTTGGTGAAACTCTTATTGAAAGTGAAATGAAGAATGATACTACGATAATGACTACAGTCTCAAAAAAAAAATTAGACTTACCCTCTCTGCCAGTTTAAAAAATTAACATTACCCATTTCTCATGGGTAAGATTAAATGCAGGGGTGTAGCATTAGATTGTATGCATATAAACACTAGTGCAAAACTTACATCATTCCATGCTCTTTCATTTGTCGGCAAATAGTCCTCTGTGATACGCTGTAAAATTGAGCTATATCTCCTGAAGTGAAACCACCGAGGAGATGAGAAGATACGATCTAATTTGGTCAACTGGAGGGTCCATCATTGGGTGTCCTAGTGGACACAAATATAATAAGCTCTTCTCTGGTGAAAGAGCCCCAGGTATTGTACCAAAACACTGAGTTTGCAAACAAAACAATACAAAACAATGCGCACCAACACACCAAGGCTGCGATCCACAGCGCCATCTTGGAGCAAAAAAAAAAAAAACACGCCTACAGAAGCATCTATAGGAAAGTATTTAATTTGTTAACACTATATTTTTTTTTCTTTCTCAGTTGTTCTGACAACATAATAGCAAATGAGTACCATTTATTACATTCCCTGGGGAGCAAGAAAATCATTGGGAGCTGTTTCTTCATTACAGCCACCAAAAAGCAGTGCATCATTTGAGCGGGTTTTTCAATACACAATTTGCTGGTGAATGAATATATGAAAGCGTTGGTTTTGTCTCAAGCAATTAGCCAGCGGTTGGATGACTTTGAGCGCGATCAGAGTTTATTGACAGTGTTGACTAGCCTGCTGTTTTGTGTGTAGCGATTCTAAAGACACTGATTGGTCAGAAGCTGGAGATCCCGCCCTCTGTCCCTTGCGGCTAGCCTGTTTCTTTTGCAACAACCTGTGTACAAACTTACTAAATATTACCACATAGCCGTCAAAAGTACATGAGCATGTATTTTTGCTACACAACTTGTGAAAGTGAGCTTGTCTAAATGCACAGACTTGCAAAACAAAGTTTGCAGGCAGAAAATTAAACTAAGTTCACAGACATAAACTTCAATGCACAAGTTTGCAAAACTAGTTTACAAAACTATGGCTACAGATACAAACAAATGTACAAGTTTACACCTTTTTGAATGAAATATTCCATATTGATGAGGCATATTTTATCAGACTGCAAACTGGAGTTTGTAGGGTGAGTACATTGTTGTCTTTTGTGTGTGTTAGTGCATGCTTGTCTAATACATGCTCTACACATATATTTATGTATTTGAGTCACCAGCTAAGGCCACATAGATGTCTTATTCTGCTTCTTCTGATAGGAACGGCTACATGGAGTATTAGGGTGGACAGGCTGGATGCAACACATCAAGATGAAGATCCAAAGGAGTTGAATCAAGT
The DNA here is from genome assembly GCF_029633865.1 of Lampris incognitus. Classification (NCBI taxonomy): domain Eukaryota; kingdom Metazoa; phylum Chordata; class Actinopteri; order Lampriformes; family Lampridae; genus Lampris; species Lampris incognitus. The sequence continues at coordinate 35,702,475 of NC_079214.1, read as the reverse complement.
GCAACTGGACTTAGTATATATCCGTGAAGACGTTTCGCCTCTCATCCAAGAGGCTTCCTCAGTTCGTGCCTTTCTGACTAGACCAAGCTAGTCTGAGAGGCGAAACGTCTTCACGAATATATACCAAGTCCAGTTGCACTTGATTCAACTCCTTTGGATAACCATGACCTGGATGAGTGAGAACATTCACAGACATCAAGATGAAGACTTGTTTTGAATTGAATGTCCATTCTTTCCATTCCATATCTGTGATCAGAGTACTTAGTGACCTGTGATGACCCCTGGATAGCCAGGCTTGTATTAATCAATAGGGGGTTTCTAATTGGGGCTGTATATGTGGGTTATGTGGGTGGATGGGAGGGTGATGAAAGCCAACATGCAGTGGACTATACTTCCTTCCTTCCTGCGCCACAAAATATGCTGATTGGCCGACCCCAGAGACAAGAGAGATGTGATTGGGAAGCTGTTGCCAGTCATATCTTGGGTGTGTGTGTGTGTGTGTGTGTGAGAGAGAGAGAGAGAGAGATTTTTAAAAAGTAACTTCTTTTTTTTTTTTTAAATGCAATCATATTCAAACCACAAGCAATAGATATTTTAAAATAAAAGTAAATCACATCAATTCTCCAGAAAAAAACAAGTTGGTTGTCTTTTACTGAGCACAACGCATCTCCATGAGCCCAGATAACACTGAATTGCTGGATATCTTTCATTTCTCTGTAATAATTGAAGTCATCATCATCCTGGCTTTTACCATTCTAGTAAACAACAGCTTTACATCAGTGTCTGCTGAGTTGTCCATCTTCCTCTCTGAGAGAGAGAGAGAGAGAGAGAGAGAGAGAGAGAGAGAGAGAGAGAGAGAGAGAGAGAGAGAGAGAGCGCGCATGTATCTGCGTGTACATCTCAACATAGGGGGCACACCTGTGAGAGCTTATGAAGACAGAGATCTATGTGTATGTGTGTGTGCATATATGTGTGCGAGTTTGTGTGCCTATTCTTAGTGTCATTAGGGAGAGCAGGGCCAAGCTGGCTTCCTCATCATTACTGAGCCCCAGTGGGCCCCAAAACTCATTTCCATCACACACACTATTGTTGTCCCACCCCAGGGGTCCCCACTCGTGTTTCTATCACTCTTTTTATCTCTCTCTCTCCCTCTGTCTCCTGTACTTTTTCTCACTTTCATTCTCTCTCCCTGACTTTCTCTGTTTCCTTCTGTCAGCCTGTCTGTCCTTGTCTCTTTTTCCTTCTTCACTCCATTTTTTTCCTTCTTTTATTTCTCTCTTCCTTTCTTCCCCCCGTTGTCTTTTGATGTTTTATGGAGGGTTGGTATCCATCATCAAACCAAAGCCTGCCCCTTCCCATACTATGTGGAGCCATGTCTTGGTCCCCCCAAGACCTTTTTCTCATGTGTGTGCGTGCTTGTGTGCGTTTATGGTTTCTGTGTGTGAATATGTGTGTGCACACCCTGTGTCACCAAGGCTCCTGAACATGCCTGACGGCTCCACAAGCCCTATAGAAGACATCACAAGGCTTAGTGTGTTCTTCAGTATAAGGAAAAATATCAAGCAGCAAGTCCCTTTCATCTATGTTAAAGTATTCGGCATTTATGGCAAAAAGGGAGAACAGTATGCTAATTCCACATTTGAAAAGGAGCTCTTATTTTCATTTCGCTTCACACAGCAAAGACAGATACCAGATGCAGTTTCCATTTTCTATTTTTACGTGCCATGTTTTGGGCTTTAGAGGATTTGTATTAGGCATAGAAAGCTCTAATGGTCCTCTCTTTGGCTAAGGTGCGTGAGTGCAGAGCTTGACTGAAAGCTGACATGTCTTTAGGCTAATGGGTTTGGATGGCCGGAGAAGACCCAGCAGGAGTTGCGGAGGGAGCCTCCCTGTCCCTCTGGTCTTGGTGGAGCAGCCAGCCTCTGAGAGGCAAGGCAGGGTGGGTAACACTACACCTACTGGGCTTGGATTCATGCATAAGGTTTGATGACACAGGGTGTACAACCAGACCTACTGGTATATGCCAATGGTTCATAATTTCTTTTACATCAGTATAAAGTTGAAATGATTTTTTTCCATCATATACGTATAATACACACACACACATATATATATATCGTTTTTTCCCCCTGAAACCGTCAATGGTGTTGATAGAAGTGCTCAACTAATGAGGAGCAGAATATCAATACAGATGCAGGAAAAAAAGTTTTAATACATAGCAGTACAAGCCTGTTTCTTGCATCGTGCACTCATCAGCTGCTTTTTTCCCCCTGCATCTGTACACACAAACACACACACACACATATATATATATGTGTGTGTGTGTGTGGGGGGGGGGTATTCATAAAGGTGTAGCTATATAAATGCAGGGTGTCCGGGTAGCGCATTGGTCTATTCTGTTGCCTACCAACACAGGGCTCTCCAGTTCGAATCCCCATGTTAACTCTGGCTTGGTCGGGCGTCCCTACAGACACAATTGGCCGGAATGTGGGTATGTGTCCTGGTCGCTGCACTAACGCCTCCTCTGGTTGGTCGGGGCACCTGTTCGGGGGGAGAGGGGGAACTGTAGGGAATAGTGTGATCCTCCCATGCGCTACATCCCCCGGGTGAAACTCCTCACTGTCAGGTGAAAAGAAGCGGCTGGCGGCTCCACATGTATCAGGGGAGACATGTGGTAGTTTGCAGCCCTTCCCGGATTGGCAGAGAGGGTGGAGCAGTGACCGGGAAGGCTCAAAAGAGTGGGGTAATTGGCCTGATACAACTGGGGGGCAAAAGGGGAAAAAATTCCACAAAAAAAAAAAAGATATATGAATGCGAGATAAAACAGAAGTGTGATTTATTAGCTTATCTTGTACTTATATTGTCTTAAATAAAACCACGTGCAAATATCTTGCAGCTAGTTTTGGGACCAAACACTATATAGTTGACCAGCTTGTTGAGTGCACAGTGGATGATATTGTATGTGCAGTTCTTCTGTTTAGCAGCCAATTTCTCATCCATAACCACAAATGACAGTCTTCTTCTCTGTGTACTCCAAGCTTTGAAATGACTTCTATCATGTTATTATGCTCTCCTAATGTTTGGGGATGACAAAATCGAGAAGACCGCACTGATGTGATACAATGTTGTGTTTGCATTAATATGTTTGAGATTCAATAAAAAAAAAGTTTAAATTTGATGGATATTTTTACCAAAGCATTTTAAGCCCCTAACTTTATTTCAAAAAAAGGCAATTCGTTATTGTTGTCGATGTGCATCTGCCGCTGTTATTCAAGCCCAAAACAATCTTAAGGAGAGCTGGGTTATGGAATAGCTAAGCTCAGTTTCCCTATCAAGAGAGCAATTTATTTTCATTGCTCATATGGTCGTGACTCCAATCACTCACTGAAGTGGAGGCCAAATGCAGCAGAGAAATTGGGTTTTGAAAAAGACGATTATGCGCAAGGAATTTATTCCTATTCCTATTCCTAGTCAAAAGCTGACAAATCCCCCAATTTCTCTGTCGACCCCTTTATGTGAAACCTGCCGCTTGAAGGGTATTAACAACATGTAAAATGTGATGCAAAAATCCATTATTCCATAACTTAGAATGAGCATCGGTGTTAATGACCAGTTCAAAGAATCATCTAATGTAATAATCCATGCTCTGACCTGAGGCACCAACCTGCCAGTGGTTACTGGACAGCACATCACACTGTTGGTTAACTGTGTAAAGGGATGGTGGGCACCTTCCCTCTCTGATGTTTCACTGAGTTATGGCCATGACGCCTTCAAAATTTTTTTTACATTTTATTTAATATTTCGGGGGATTTTTCCCCCTTTTTCTCCCCAGTTGTATCAGGCCAGGTACCCCACTCTTCTGAGCTGTCCTGGTTGCTGCTTCAACCCCTCTGCCGATCCAGGGAGGGCTGCAGACTACCACATGCCTCCTCCAATACATGTGGAGTCGCCAGCCACTTCTTTCTACCTGACAGTGAGGAGTTTCACCAGGGGGATGTAGCACATGGGAGGATCACGCTATTCCCCCGGTTCCCCCTCCCCCCCGAACAGGTGTTCTGACCGACCAGATGAGGCACTAGTGCAGTGACCAGGACACATACCCACATCTGGCTTCCCACCCGTAGACACGGCCAATTGTGTCTGTAGGAACGCTCGACCAAGCCAGAGGTAACACTGGAATTCGAACCGGCGATCCCCATGTCGGTCGACAATGGAATAGACCATTATGCCACCTGGACGCCCGTCTTAAAAAAACTTAGTGGTGACTTTAGGCATACTAGACCCCCCCCCACACACACACACATACACAAGCACTCAGCAGACCCCAAAAAACTCAAATCTTGGGGATTTCTATCAATTTTTTTCTACATTTTCATTCTTGCAATGCTTCCAAAGCATCAACAGCTGTGTAACTTAGAACAGAGCCTAAGTATTATCACATCGCTACAAAGGCTAGAAAAAATAAAGTTTTGCACCAACTCTAATAACAAGTTTCACATGCCATGAAAATGGCTCAGACATTAATAGCCCTTTAATGGTTGGCATTAGTTCATGTGTTGCAATATTTGCTGAGTTTTTCCCCTTGTTGGCTCAGTACCTAAGCTACCTGTGGGTAATTGTGCTGGAAACAAGAGCGCGAGGAAGCCTGAGCTTCTAAAAAACGTTTAGAATTGGATGATTACCGATTTGGTTGCAGGCAGAAACAATGGATGGATTGTGATGGAACTGCACAAATGTTTTCTCCTCGTGGTTTGACTGCCCTCGTCTCTGCATGGTTTGGACCGCTGCCAGAGATAGGAAATGTGCTCTAATAACAGACTGAGTGAGCAGCAGTTGGAAAAGCAGTGAGTCGAATATGAAGGATGAGGCTATCACTCGTAATCTCTGTGACTCACTGTTGTCCTTCCAAGTTTTCAAAAACACAAATCTCTAAATATTTTGTTTTTCTTTTACATTATTGTATTAAAAGCTGCTGTTTGCCCTTACATGCAGAGAAAAAAAAAACTTTCACAACCTCGGCAAAAAGCCAAACTTCTGACACGGCAAAAGCCAATCGTTTAGTCCTACAAGGTTTATTGACAGATACGTTTCATCACTCATCTAAGTGACCTCTTCAGTCTCAACTGACTGCATGTATCCCATCCCCACCTTTATAAAAAGTCAGTTGAGACTGATCAGGTCACTTAGATGAGTGATGAAACATTTCTGTCTCAATAATTGTGTCCAGATGAACTGATTCAACTTCCTGTGATTTCCTTACCTGGATTATTGAGCATGCATAAAGACATTAGTCCTACAAGGTTTCTGTAGGGCACGGGCAATACGTTTGATGATAATCTGCAGAGTAGAGCGACCATGAGGATTTGGAGTTTCCCACTGCATACAGCTCGATGTGGGACAAGACTGTCGCAATCAGGATGCGTTGTTATGGTGATGCTGACAGCATCAAAGCCCAGCAGATGAAGTTGTTCTCTGACGCCCAGGGACCGCCCAGTCAGATCAGCTCTGCTCCTCAGTGAGATTAACTGATGTTTACACCAGAGTGATATATCCAAGCAGTGCTATTATTGGCTTTTCATGTATCTCAGCTTATTGGGATAAACCCTGCTGATGTACCACGAACAACCATTTTTGAAGGATGATCCATCACTTAAGACTTTTGAGGAACTCTGGAAAGAAAAAAAAAAGCACTGCATGCTTAAACCTTGTAGATACTTGTGTTTTACCATGAAAATCATAGATGGTCCTGGACAAAATTAAGATGATGTGTGAATTGTAGCAAAAAGTAAATCCTTGTGCCTATGGTTAAGTTCCCGGTCGCAGTTACTTTTGCAACCTTTCTGAAAGAACATATTTCTGTAAATATAAGCTATAACACACAAAAAAAAAATCCAAACTCATTAAACTGTGCTCTGACTCACAGATACCCCGTATATCTCAGGTGTTAATTTGCTGAAAATTCTGTCCCAGAGCTACGGAGAGATGAGATATGTGAAATAGTTCATGACACAAACGCCCTGCAGAGCACAACCTTATTAAGATAAGACAATGAACAGGGACCTCTCTCTCCATTGTCACAAGTAAGAGGTTGGAGACTCTTTATTGTTCATAGTGAGAGGTATTCTGCATCCACTTAGCAATAACCAAGCTGAATTCTGACACAGTCGCTGATGACAGGAAACCTAAAAACTGAACACAAACAGACATACACAAAAGCATGTCACAAACATGGACAATACTCGCAAGTTTTTTTGCTTACTGTCCCAAAGCCTAATTTCAACTGTCCTGAACTGGACATTCACTGTCCCGAATTAAGGTTTAGATTTTTTATTCAATTTTATGTGACCATTTGTTTTAGTTAGTCACATGACTTAAATAAGATAAGCATAATGGATGAGACTCTCTACTACTACTTTCAGCTGCTTCCGTTAGGGGTCGCCACAGCGAATCATCTGTTTCCATTTCTTCATGTCCTCTGCATCTTCCTCTGTCACACCAGCCACCTGCATGTCCTCCCTCACCACATCCATAAACCTCCTCTTTGGCCTTCCTCTTTTCCTCTTCCCTGGCAGCTCCATATTCAGCATCCTTCCCCCAATATACCCAGCATCTCTCCTCCACACATGTCCAAGCCATCTCAATCTTGCCTCTCTTGCTTTATCTCCAAACCGTCCAACCTGAGCGGTCCCTCTAATATACTCGTTCCTAACCCTGTCCTTCTTCGTCATGCCCTATGCGAATCTTAGTATAATGGATGAGACTCTAATATGATAATGTGGAGGATGTAAGAAAGGAGACGACACCGATTCTCTTTTTGACCACACAGCCGTGGGGTCGTTTATTCCACAAAACAAACTTCTGGTCAACAGATTTATACATCCAAAACCACGCCCCTAAGTCTACCCACAATCTCCCCCACTAACTCCTGAACCCACTGTCTTAAAGGGACTGTCTCTTCCGCATGGTGGATATCTAACCTCAAAGTAGGTCACTACAATAAATTGATAACATATCATTAACTTTATCACAGACAATTGATTATTTTTGAGGACTAACATTATAATTTTTTCATTTACCTTTATTTAACCAGGTTAGTCCCACCGAGATTAAAATCTCTTTTACAAGAGAGACCTGGCCAAGAATGGCAGCAGTACATCAGTTTCAGCACACACTCACATGAAGACAACAGTATAGCTCAAAGTGCAAAATAGCATAAAAATGAAGGGAAAAGATACAAACCTGTTATCAAACATTTAAAATTTCCAATAGACTCAGATTCCATGGACTTAATTATACCTTTAAATTCGGATAGAGTATCCAAGTCCTGGAGTTTAAGTCTATTCTGCAGGCAATTCCAGGCAGATGGTGCAGAAAACATAAAGGCCTTTTTGCCCAGCTCAGTCCGAACTTTAGGAACAGTCATTTGCAAGGTGTCCTGAGACCATAACCCGTAAGTGCCACGTTTTATGGACAGAAAGATAGTTAAATAACAGGGGAGGGTACCCAGACTGGCCTTATACACTCACTGGCCACTTTATTAGGTACACCTTGCTAGTACCGGGTTGGAACCCCTTTTGCCTTCAGATCTGCCTTAATCCTTCATGGCATAGATTCAACAAGGTACTGGAAACATTCCTCAGAGAGTTTGGTCCATATTGACATGATAGCATCACGCAGTTGCTGCAGATTTGTCAGCTGCACATCCATGATGCGAATCTCCCGGTCCACCACATCCCAAAGGTGCTCTATTGGATTGAGATCTGGTGACTGTGGAGGCCATTTGAGTACAGTGAACTCATTGTCATGTTCATGAAACCAGTCTGAGATGATTCGAGCTTTATGACATGGCGCGTTATCCTGCTGGAAGTAGCCATCAGAAGATGGGAACACTGTGGTCATAAAGGGATGGACATGGTCAGCAACAATACTCAGGTAGGCTGTGGCATTAACACGATGCTCAATTGGTACTAAGGGGCCCAAAGTGTGCCAAGAAAATATCCCCCACACCATTACACCACCACCACCAGCCTGAACCGTTGATACAAGGCAGGATGGATCCATGCTTTCATGTTGTTGACGCCAAATTCTGACCCTACCATCCGAATGTTGCAGCAGAAATCGAGACTCATCAGACCAGGCAACGTTTTTCCAATCTTCTATTGTCCAATTTTGGTGAGCCTACGAGTTGTAGCCTGTTTCCTGTTCTTAGCTGACAGGAGTGGCACCCGGTGTGGTCTTCTGCTGCTGTAGCCCATCTGCCTCAAGGTTCGACGTGTTGTGCGTTCAGAGATGCTCTTCTGTATACCTCGGTTTGTAATGAGTGGTTATTTGAGTTACTGTTGCCTTTCTATCAGCTCGAACCAGTCTGGCCATTCTCCTCTGACCTCTGGCATCAACAAGGCATTTTTGCCCATAGAACTGCCGCTCACTGGATATTTTCTCTTTTTTGGACCATTCTCTGTAAACCCTAGAGATGGTTGTGCGTGAAAATCCCAGTAGATCAGCAGTTTCTGAAATACTCAGACCAGCCCGTCTGGCACCAACAACCATGCCACGTTCAAAGTCACTTAAATCAACTTTCTCCCCTATTCTGATGCTCGGTTTGAACTGCAGCAGATCATCTTGACCATGTCTACATGCCTAAATGCATTGAGTTGCTGCCATATGATTGGCTGATTAGAAATTTGCGTTAACGAGCAGTTGGACAGGTGTGCTTAATAAAGTGGCCGGTGAGTGTAGATAAAAACATACCAGTGACTAAGTTGCCGTGTTGATAGAGCAGGCCAATTGATTTTGGAGTGAAGGACACAGTGATGAGTGAGGGCTCTACAGTTTGTAACAAACCATAATGCGCCGTGATACACAGTGTCTAACATATGGAGACAATGGAATGCGTTCATATACAGTAAGTCACCATAGCCAAGAACAGGCAAGAATGTTGCTTCAACTAGTCTTCACCTGACATCGAGAGAAAAACAAGACCTGTTCCTAAAATAAAAAACCTAACTTCAATTTCAACTTTTTTACCAGACTCTGTATATGGGGCTTAAAAGAGAAGTGGTCATCAATTAAAAATCCCAAGTATTTGTAGATGGAGACTGCCTCAATTTGTTTACCTTGAGTAGTAACAATGCTCTGATTTAACTCTAACTTCCTAGTGTCTGAAAACACCATAACTTTGATATTTTTCAGCATTCAAGACAAGCTTCAGTTGATAAAGCTGAGCTTGCACTCTGTTCAAAACATTTGGCAGATACTCAAAAGCTTTGTTGAGGGTAGCCGCATAACAGTAAATAACATATCATCTGCATAAAAGTTGAAGGATGAGTTTTAATGATTTTCTCCCAAGCAGTTTATGTACACAGTAAATAAAAGTGGACCCAGGACAGAACCCTGAGGGACCCCCTTACAGACTCTTTGGACTTCAGAAGTAAGCCCCTCAAACTGGGTAGCCTGGGTCCTATCCGTAAGGTAATTGATAAACCAACCTACAGCCTGTAGAGAGAATCCAGTATTAACAAGTCACTGTATCAGAATATCGTGATCCACGGTATCAAAGGCTTTGGACAAGTCAATAAAAAGAGACACACAGTGTCGCTTTTTATCCAACGTGCATTTACAACTTTCATGGCAGCGGTAACAGTGCTATGCTTCTTCCTGAACCCTGACTGGTGATTGGATAGTATTGATTGAGTGTGTAAATACTCTTTCACCTGTTTACTAACTAGGGATTCCAATACTTTGACTCCTACAGAAAGTTTTGAACTTGGTCTGTAATTATTTAGCACAGTTGGATCCCTTCCTTTTAAAAGAGGTAAAACATAGGCAGCCTTCCAAACCTTAGGGATTATATTTGTAACCAAGGTGAGATTAAAGATATGGGTCAAAGGTTCAGCGATAATATCTGCTGCTAATTAAAAAAAAAAAACTAAAAAAAAACAGGATCTAAATGATCCGGATCAGCCGGTTTTCTAGGGTTCAGTTGTTTTAAGGCTTTGTGGACCTCAGCCACAGTAAAAGGAGCAAAACTAAAAGTGTGGTCAACAACCACAGTATTGTCATCAATGACAGAGTCCTTAGTAAAAGGGGTGTCAAAATTAAACAATAAAACCCGATGAAATAAAATGCTCATTAAAACAATTCAACATTCCAAACTTATCAAAGATAGCCACATCATTTTAGATTATACATGAAGGAAGGTCAGTTGAATGATCACAAGCGGCAGATAAGGATTTAACAGGTTTCCAAAACTTCCTCGGATCATTCAGGTTTTCAGTAGTGATGGATAGATAAAAATCAGCTTTGGCTTTTCTAAAAAGAGAAGTAAATTTGTTCCTCAGCTGTCTAAAAAGCACCCAGTCAGCCTCAGTTCCTGACTTTCTTGCTTTTGCCCAGGCCACATTTCATTCATGAAGCAGGCTTGAGAGCTCAGTGGTGAACCAGGGATTATCCCACCCCTTAATTCTAAATTTACGAATAGGGGCATGTTTGTTTAAAATATCCAGAAAACTATCATGGAAAGATGTCCAGGCCATTTCAACATCATCAATAAGCGCAATTCTATTCCAGTCAACATGAGATAAATCATGTAGAAAACCCTGCTCAACAAACATCTTCATATTGTGTCTTTGGACAAACGAGATTTATACTTAGGGACCTTAGTGTCTCTGATAGCAGCTATAACACAGTGATCACTCACATCATTTGGGAAGACACCGATAGCAGAGTACTTATAGGGGGCATTAGTTAGGACTAGATCAATGAGAGATAATTTCTCGGGACATTTGGGATTTGGTCTTGTCGGAGAGTTAATTATTTGCGTCAGATTCACCACCTTTTTTAGGACGTCAGAGCGAAACACATTATAGCCATGAATACCAATATCCTTGTCAAGAACAGACTTCATTGACCAAGTTTCAGATAATACAACAACATCAGCACCAGTTGAATTTATCCAAACCTTTACCATATCCAATTTTGAGATTACACTCCGAACATTTAGGTGAATAATACCCAGACGAGACCTACATTTAAAATCAGCTGGAGTATTAGAAGTATTGATGTCAGAATCACCAGGGCCAGGGTTTGGCTGCACATTACCAGACATTAACAATAAAAGAATGTCAAGATATCTCTGTTTAGTATTTACACTGCAAGGCAAGGTAAATACTAAACAGAGATATCATCCAAACAGATATATATATATAATAAAAAATGCTTGCATGCAAATAGATTGATTTTTTTTTCTTCAATTCAGCAGTTCATCACAGCTGAGACACATCACCCAGTTATTATCATTTGTTATAGTTGCTTGTTAAGAGCATTCAGTCATCCCATCATAAATAGACACATCTGGGCCCACTCAGGGAAAAAGCAGTTGTACTCGGCAAATAGATACTGTTGTTTTTACCCGGGAATTTCAATAGTTCATGTTCTTTTACTATTCACCTCATGATAAATTAATATTTCGAAACTAATACCAGGTAATATTTCTATTATTCTAAATATTAAATTAAATTCCAGTGATTATTTGTCAAGGGGAACTCGTGCTATATGCATGCATGGCTAGGCTTGAGTAGCCTAGCCTAACGGTGTCTGATACTCTTTTCACGGAGAGTAGTGATGTAGCGAATCCATATTGCTCATAATTTGGTTACACAGCAAACTAATTTGTAAACCGATATACTTTTGCCATCAACAGAGATAACATGAGTGAAAGTTGTTACTGAATCATGACAAAGCTCGTCAATATTAGTCACCATGCTAGCTGTGCATGAGCATATATGTAGATGCTCATGATTTTGGCGAATTACTCTTAATTCATAACCTGTTACCTGAGTATTTGATTACCAGTGTGGCTCTGGATGGCTGTGGTCTGGCTTCTTCTGGTGTCATGCTATTGGCCCCATTCCTTTCACCATCTTCTGCTGCTTTTTTTTGCCACACTCTTGCTGCCGTTACTATTGCGAGTGAAGATTGGTGGAGCGAGATTGACTTCTGCCTTGTGGATTTTCGTGAAAGGTTGGTTGGCGGTGGACTCATAGAAACAATATGGTGCAGGCATACATGGTCGTATAATTTCATTAAATGACGGGTATTTTTTCCATTGTTCAGGGCACAATATCTAGTTGTCCCAGACACTATTTTCATTGTCCCCGGGACACTAGGACATCGTCGTTAATTTGGAGCCCTGCACGTGAAAGTGCTTGAGGTAAGTAATGCATGTACAGCCAAATCCCATGGCTACCTCAAGGCATGAGATAGTCCTCTGTTGCACATGCAAGTGATTCACAGAAAATAACCTCTGATTTCTCCCTAACGCCATGAATGTTTTTTCTCCCTGGACTAAAGCAATACTGCGAGACAAATTAACAGTAGAGGGAACCCGCGGGTTTAACACAGCATTCCCAGGCTAACACTCAGAGGAACAGGCCTTTGAGCAAATGTTTGCCCTTCAGGCTGACTGATGGCCAGTGGGTGGACCATAAATGTACATGAATGAGAAGATCTAAAAATGCTTGTTTTTCTTGCTTACTCAAGCTCTGCTTTGGAGTCATGGTCTAGGTGCATGGTATGATTGTTGATGATGGCGTCGTGTCTTTGTGTGAATGTTGCCCTTACCCTTTGTTGGTTATTTATGTTAAGAATTTATTATGCGGGTTGATTATCTGTCTGTCTGTCTGTCTGTGTAGACAGACTGCTGCCATTTATATTCCGCAACATGGACAATGTTGCAAGGGGTTAAAATTCGCAGGAATACCAAGAACTAGTTGGGGAGGTATTGAATGCTGGAATCAGCATTTCTTGACAGCATATTTGAAAGAAGTGTTATTTGTACTCACAGTGGGCCTTTTATCTCATTTTCTCTGAGCAGATGTCTGCAGAGTAACCTGCATCATTCTGTCACAACCCTGTTTGTTTATATTCAGCAATTGCATATGGTATTTCAGTATAAATAAAATGTTTTTTATATAGGTGTTTTCTGCACTTTTGCCTAAACTAAAGCAGAAATGGCCTGAGGTCTAGTCTGGTATTGACAAGAATGATTGGAGCCTTGACAGTAAGCAGTCGATGAAACAGTCAATTTCACATCCACACAGACTGGTTTGAATGCTTTCGTAAGGTGCTGCTGTGACCACCAGTAGCAAGTCAACAAAAACACAAGCCATCCAACTGCAAATGGTGATGAAAATAGAGTTTGTCACACAGCAAACAACCGATGACCTGGTTTTGGATTTTGGCTTTTTTTTTCTTTGATAGAAGTCCAAATCAAATCATTCAGTGGTACTTCTTGTCAAGACTCAATTGAAGTATAAACAGAAATGTAGCCGCATAAGCGGCAGCTTCCTACTGCGTTTTGTCATAACCTAGCATGAGATCCCAGAAAGCTCTGAGGTATTTCATCCATTGGCAGTGCTATGAGGACCTTGGCTCTCTGCACAGCTTTCCCACAGCCCTGCCGGTGTACATGGTTTTACCGTGTTTGTACACCAGCTCTATTAGCAAGTGGATGAAAGGAGTGCTCACACTCCAGTGTAAATATTGGAAATGAAAGATGTTTTCCATGAGATGGTTACAGTTGCAGCCAAGTGTGTGCCTGTGTGTGTTTACATGTAAAGTATGTGTACATCTGTCAGCATTGATGTTTTGCTATATGCTTATATGTAGGTAGATGTGTGTTATTGTGAGGAGTGGTATGTTTTGGTCTTTGTGGAGTAGAGCTGAGCAGGCAGATGAAAATTTTTTTTATCAGAGTAAAGTGTTACAATTATTTTTATCTTTCTGCTGAAAAAAACCCCCCAGGTTTTGACAACTTGGATCATGTTATTGTTGCCCTTGGGATTAGAACCAAACAGTGAATTTAATTATAAAGCTTGAGACCTGATTTGAAAGTGACATTTTTCAGTCAATGTTGTATTTCATTAAATTTTTACCTAGTTTGATTTCCAGTGCAGCTTATTCAACTGTCTACTGCTATTCTAGGCTATTTTTGTGCCTACTAGATATAGAGCAGCATCAATAGAGTGAATGCAGATATAGATGCATGAAGGGATGCATCTTTGATAAACCGCATCTCAGTCAGTGCTCAGTCTCACATCTCATATATATACACACAAATATTATTATTACAGCCCTGTGAGAGCCTCTTGTAATCCACTTCACTATAGAGTGCCTGCTCTCCTATTGCTGCCTTTCTCTCTCTCCCTCTCTGTCTCACTCTCTTGCTCTCTCAATCTTTCTTGCTCTTTACTGTATCTTTTATGCACGCACGCACGCACGCACGCACGCGCACACACACACACGCACACACACACGCACACAGTCAAGTACCCCGTGCTAATTGTCTCAGGTAAGAACTGTTTGTTTGCTGCCTTGGAGCTTAAATATAATTAAAAGCCAATGAAGAGCAAAATTGGTATTTTGTAGGCTGTTGATAACTCCACAGTTCTTTGAAAATGGAAAATGTGAAAAAAAGTATCCTGGGGAGAAGAAAGAGCTGCAGTGGGATGCTAATTGCAGTACCTAAAAATGCAGTTAAAATGGATGGAAAGAAGTCTCAAATGACTTGGTTAGAAGTGATGAAAGAGTCTTTGAGTATGACATGTTTCAGCAGCGGGAAGGTATACAGCTGGGTACAGGCGAAGATGGTTACACTCCTGTGATGGAGAGGACAAATGCACTCATCGGGAATGTGTAGGGATTTTTGAGAGGGGATTTGGAGAGTAGCCAGTTTTAAGGAAGGAAGGTATTTTCTAGGAATATAAAAAGAGGAATTAATGAAATAGCTGCTGAGAGGAAGTGGATGGAAGGTATTTGGTGAAGTCAAGTGTACTGCCCCTTTTCTTTTTTCCAGTTATCAGTACTAATTGAACTATTATTCAAACTATCTTTTTGCTATTTGGGCAAGTAAAACTTAGGTTTGATTTTGTTGGGAGGAGGGATAATTTAGTACTTCCTATTGCAAATGTTAGATTAAACTGGGCCCACTTTACCTCCAGAAGGCTTAGCATTAATTTCTTGGATGCCAGAACCACCACACAACCCTGATTTTAGCTACACTCAGCTACACTGCCCAGTATCTACACTTCACTCACCCCTTAGCTGAACCAGGATTCCTATTAAACCAGACATCATCTCACCCCACCACCCCTCCCTCAATCTTCCAACCATAGCCTGGGTCTGTATCCTGCTCTAACACTTACCCAGGGGCACTCAGATACACACAAACTACATACAGGCACCTCAGCACTTATGCTGAGATCAGACTGCACGATATTTTTGTCTTTCATGATGGTCACCTTGTAAGATTAGGCAATCATAGTGCCATAAATTCTTGTTGTGTCTTGGCTGGGAGACTGGCAACAAACACTACAGATAGGTATGATCCCAACCAATCGCCATATGCATCCTTTCACAATCTTGTGTGAGTTCAAAGGTCGTTGGGGAGGAGGGTCAAGAAATTGTCAATCATGACTACAGAAATGCTGTGTGTGATGCTGGTGGGCTTGTGTTCCAAAAAGAAAAGGAAAAGGAAATTTTTTTTATCGTGGATGCTATTGTGGATGCTGTTGCGGCTAGTGCTATGGGGAATGATAACCTAGCGTAGCTTAACCAACTGCTCACCGGGTTGCTGAAGTGCCTCCACTATTTCTCTCCAACATTTAGCCAATCTTTTTTGACTCTGTCATGATCCTCCCTCAAGGAAAGCTAAAAAAGGCAGGGGTATGGTTGCCACTGCTCAACGAACCTTTCCTCAGTTTCATCGTTCCATCTGACAGCAGCAACAGCAGCGTCGCTTTCTCTTTGCCATGTTTAAATATGTGAACCGGAGAGCACTCTGTCATTCTATTGGTCAATGTCAAGGCACACTTTGTAGGAGTTGTCAGACTAGGCAGGAAACTGCACCCCACTACCATAAGAGGACGTATAAACAAGAAGGCAATTAGAACTAATTGTATTTTTGATAAATTTCTTATAGACTGACAGCACTTTATTTTGAAGAAAAAAAAGTATTTTTTCATATATACTATATATATAGTATTCTTCTTTTGTTTTGTGTATGTACCCCTGACATGAACAGTTTTGTTTGTTCATAATGTAATGTAATGTACATGTGTTTTGTACAATAAAGGAAAAAATAATACCAAAAATTCTGTCATGCTAGACTTTTCGTCAGGGTGTCGTGGGGTATCCCAGATGCCACATCGCAGTTCTTCAATTATGTCATACTACACGGGGTAATGACACCCGTTTGTCGATCCTGACATTCATGATCAGGCCAATCCCTGAAATTTGTCAGCGATGACAAAATTGTGTCAAAATTGGGCTAAGATCTTGTAGTCTGATCCCGGCATTACCACTTACCTAATCAGGCATGGAATTCACTCAGTGACGTGCGGTGGGGCAAATTACATCCTTTTATGCTTTCTAATGTTTTATAACATTCTGATCCTTCTTCATTCTTCCAACTGCCACAGAATTCTAGAATATTGTGCCTCCTTGGCGAAACTACATTCCAAATGAAAACCTAAACAAAAACATTGTCAAAGTATATATGAATTACTTTTTCTTGTTTTATATGGTTTTTGATAGCTGTGAAATGATTAAGTAACACCAATGCCTTTCCCTAGAGCTCCCAAACCATTGTGGATTTCATTGTGTGAATAATGGTGGATGAACAGTGCCTTGGGGACTTTTTCTCTAATTTTTGCCTGAACTCCAATCGGCTCTAATGCCATCACTGCGGCCCTGTCATATGTATGTGCAACTAGCTTTTCCTCGCGGTTGTAAGCATCTAAAATGCCTAAGACATGCTCTGCCACCGCAGCAGCTCTCCGGTCCTTGCTGACATCACTAAATCCCAAAAATGCCTCTTCAACTCCATTTTGGAAGACCGCAATACAACAGATAGCTGTGCTTTGTTGGTTGTGTCAGTGGTCTCATTGACTTGTACGAACATGAAATGGGCTGCATTTACCTCAGCTTGAATGTTCTGTCGAAGAGTGTCACTACTGCCAAGATAAGGTCATTTTGAAAGGATTCGATGTTCTGGAATATACTGAGGAAACTTCCAAGACGTGTCGCCAACCACTGGTCTTTCTCCGCAATGAGGTTTAAAGAGCTCTACATAGTTTCCCCGGTTTGATGAGCCGTTGCTTTCCTTGTTTCCCCTGAAGGCTAATTCCTGTTTCCGCAAGTAACGCATATCAAGTCCTTCAGAATCTCACAATTTCCCTTCACCTTCGTATTTTGCGCGTTTGTTAGCCCTGTTTAAAGCTAGGTTGATCAGAGTGCAGTTTCCAAAGGTTTTCAATGCTATTGAATGTGTGAACTGGACCGCTTGTGCTTGACTAGCGCTGCAGGCAGGTTGTTCAGGTCACAGTAGCCAACATCTACCCATACATTGTCCTGCTGTCTGGAAAACATCAAACAAAGGAAGCAGTACAACCTGCTGGTGGTAGCATCGGAGCCCATTTTGCATAGCTACTCTTTTCTTATGTACCACTCTGGCTGGAATAATCGGATAATTTTCTGCCCTTTATGCTGGTGGAGGTCAGGGAGAGCTGGTGTAGGCGTGCCTTGCTTGATGACAAGTAATATTTGCTGGTAATCCGGTTTATTAAAACTCTGAAGACGTACGATGGTCGACATTACTGATTCTGCTCTGAAGTGTAGCTAAGCTGCTCAAATTCAAATGAGCTAGCTTGCTTTATTGATAGCACAAATTATCTATGACGTTGTAGCAATTTAGCACCTTGATGGCTCACACTCTCGCCATAAGCATTGCCTTTCCTGGTCTGTTGATTTCGCCTTAAGTTACGCAATACGCATGTGCAAACTCTGAAATTCACAGCGTTAAGGGCAATCCAGAAAAAAAACAGATTCTACCCTTCCCATTGAAAAAGTAGGTGAGCTTGTGCACTATCCAGCATTTTGCTCTTAGAAGTTTAAGGACTTAAAAAGGACAAGGACATAAAAATATCATTAAAAATATAACACAACATACTTGTAACTAGAGTGAGCTTTTGATATGTTGTTATGAATTTGTTGTATGGTTATTCTGTTTAAATTATTACAGGGCAGGCCCTGACCGCACATCATTGTGCAACATACACACATACACACACTCTCCCATGTAGAATTAAATATTTGTGTTTTAATCCCTTTTTTAGATTGCTCTCCTGTAAACCTTATGGCATTGCATTTTTATCTACAAAATGTGATCTATCGATAAAGTTCTATTGATTGACTGATTGATTGTATCTTTACTAAGGCATACACTTGTTTGAGTCAAGATTCAAGATCCTTTATTGGTATGTCTCTAAGTAAAAGAATAACACTGCAGCAACAATAACAATAAAATAACAACAAAACAAAACAAAAAAAGCAGTAATAATAATAAACAGTGTGTGGTGTGTGTAAGGTGCTGTGTGTATGTAGGCTCCGCCATAATAAATATGCATATATGTGTGTAGTTGTTTGCATATTTGTGTGTGTTTGTGTATGCCAAACTACATGTGTGTGTTTGTGTGTCTGTGTGTGTGTAAACTGACGATCCACTGAAGACCATAGGTCAGTATGGTCTTCAGTGACATAGTTTTATAATGGACATAGTGTTCTTGACAACACTATGTCCATGATGGGTCAGTAAGCTTACAGTAAAAAATATTAAAAGTACACTATTACTATTCTAACAGGGTTGAGAGCACAATACTGTATGGCTACCAATTTGTGCTCCTACAGCTATGCCTTCATGTGATACTACAGGTCATTTTAGTTTTGATATTGAAGTAGAATAGCGTGGATTTCAATGCTTTATTCCTCATCTGATGTTTTCTCTTTTGACTCATATTCACTATCTGCTCTTTTTACCTGCTTCAAACACTGCCTTTGTGTCCTGCTGTAATCCCTGACAATGAATCCCTCACTCCCAGTGTAAACTAGTGATGAATATGGCCATGAATCCATGGTGCCCAACACCAACAGGGTGTACACTGGCTTTCCATCATTGCTGTTCCGCCTGGGCTGCGAGCTCAACTTATTACCAAGGCCTTTTCTTTCATTTCCATCGTCTCTCCTCATGGCTTGGTGAGTTATTGAAAGGATAGCCAGTTGAGATACAGCATGAAAATTTTGAGTCCCTTTCACACCAAACTCCTGATTATTTTTCCCTGAGTTTTAAATCCTGAGATTGTTGATGAGATCCCTTTTCATGTTGCCAAGTCAATTTCAGTTTCTTTCCTGGAAAGCCCCCTTTCACATGCACCCCCAGCAAATGAGTTGAATCATTGTCTGTTCCTGCCCATGATCACATTTGTATCTTAACCTTCTTGTTGATATTAAGCTTACAAAAGGTGGATGGACTAGATTATTCT
Organism: Lampris incognitus; assembly: GCF_029633865.1. NCBI lineage: Eukaryota > Metazoa > Chordata > Actinopteri > Lampriformes > Lampridae > Lampris > Lampris incognitus. The sequence goes on along the minus strand of NC_079214.1, from coordinate 35,683,099 downwards.
GATGTGTTGCTCCTTTTCCATATTTTGCCAGTATATAGTATTCACAACATGGAGTTTGAATTTTGCCCTTGCATTACATTAGCTACTCCATATAGTGCGATACAGCCGAATGTAAAGGAATATTTGTCTGCTCGAAAGCAAAGTTGTCATCCTTGCATATGCATATCAGAAACCTAGATATACATTTTCATTGGTTGCATGTTTAATGTGATATGTAAAACACAACAGTTTGAAAGTAAGAATGCTGGGATTCTATCAGACCCATTCTAATGACATAATCCCAGGAAAATACTTTCCCAATGCCTAGGAAGATCACTGCATCAAACACGGGAGTGATTTCTTAGGATCTCGGACTCTTTCAAACCTAGTGCAACCCAAGTACAAACTCGGCATTTTAGTTTGCAGACTTGTTGAACACAAAAAGGCATATGGAGTCTTCTAACGAAGCAGCATATCTGTCAATCAACCAACTAAAAATTACTAACACTATCCAGCTACATTCACTGGTTATCTAACTCCAAGGTAAATGTGTCACCAGAGTTGGTAGCTAGCTAGTGACAGGTTATCATTGTCACACATGGCATGTTCATAACCATGCAAACATTCACGATCTACAGAAATTTACAAAATGACAAAATAACACTGACAGATTTAGTTACACTTGTTTAAATTCTAATTTAAAACACCTTAATTCATCACTCACACTGGGTTGAAACTATGACCCAATATCCAGTTTTCTTCATGTCATCCTTATTGCACAGTAATGTAATGCCAGCTTCCTGGCTTAGAAAATAGTGACAGGTTGGTTTCTTTGTTACTGTATCGATCTCTTCCATATATTTCTCCAACTCTGTGTTAAAAAATGAAAAATGTTAGACTTGAAAGGTTTTCCCTAAGGTGATCTCATTCATCCACATACTGTAGTCATTGTCTGACCAATTATCTAATTAGAAGATGACAGCACAGAATAGAGATTGTACAGAAGTACCAATGACGTTCGCGACGTGTAAGACGTAACGTGACATCACTGGACCGCCGCCATTACTGTTTGACTGGAGCTAAAATCAAAATATTGGGAATTTTCACACTGTTTTCATGGATTGTCGGTCATAATGAGTTGCGAAAATGCTGCTGTCATTTGTAAAGGGGCTAATTACTGCCATGGCATCCACTGCAGTAGTAACAGCAAAGACACCATCGAGCCGAGGACGGGTAGAATCGTCAGGTGCCATCGGTGAATTTTGCGTCTTTTTATTGCATCAAAGTACAACCACTCCTTAAGAGCCTAGATCTGGTCCAGTGTGAGATAGTGACACAAGTGTTACATTTTTTTTTATTGCATCACAGTACAAAATATTCTCTCGAAAGTTATGTAACACTTATGTCACTATCTCACACTGGACCAGATCTAGGCTCTTAAGGAGTGGTTGAGCAACAAAATAGCAGACCAGAGACTGGGGTAACAAAATGAAAAAGCTGTCAATTTAATGACAAAATAGTGTAAATTCACTTGAACACGAAAACTATTCACAGCTATGTGTCACACATTCATACATTTAGATATACTTAAATCCCTGGTTTGAATCCCTTTGTAATTCCAATTAGGTTGTTTAGGTCCAGGTGTCTGATTAGTTTAGTCAATTATCTATTTTATATTTTCCAACTAAGATGAGACCGGTCTATATTTTTCCTAGGATAACAGTCTACTTTATCAAGCTAGACCTATTTTGTTTCAATTATTTTATCCTTTGAGTTAACTCTTTTTAGTTTCAGGTGAATCAGGTAAATCTACATTCTAAAATCCCTTATTCAAGTAAGTTGACCCTTTGAGATAAACCTTGCAGGAAAAACCATTCAAATTCACCATTCAACTCAAAACTTCAGTATACTGTAGCGAGTTAGGGGGTCAGCCCAGGAACCGCCACAGCCGGGACGCACTGCGGGCGACAACGTTAACCAGTCGATTAAAGGGTCCGACCCGTTAGCCAAGGGCTAACATGTCTACGTTACACTATCCCCTCCTTCGGGAAACGCTTCCGGTGGCCTCACGGTCCTTCACGATCTCACCATCCCACTTGTGACACCAATGTAGTGAATTCGGAGGGCAGCCTGGCCGGACCGCGAACCTCGGATATCCCGCAACGCGGGCGACACCGTTAACCAGTCGACTAAAGGGTCCGACCCGTTAGCCAAGGGCTACCGAGCCTATTCATCCGTGATCTTTACAAAACGGTCAGTAACATTAACAATTTAACCTTAATAAATGCAATGTTACACTTAACAGGGTATCCCTGTCTTTTCAGTTCAGTTCAATGTCAACAGTTCAGTTCAAGTCTCACTCTGAGTGAGGTCCAATGGCGTTCAGACGGGGAATTTTGCGTCTTTTTATTGCATCACAGTACAAAATATTCTCTCGATTTGAGTGATATTTCTACAGTTTGCCCATAATAATATTGTAACGTGCATGGATAAGTAGATACGTTGGCCATTGGCTAACGGGTCGGACCCTTTAGTCGACTGGTTAACGTAATCGCTTGCGGTGTGGGAGACACGGGTTCGCGTTCCGGCTGTGGCGGTCCTGGGCTGCCCCTGAATTCGCTACATTGGTGTCAGAGGTGGGATGGTGAGACCGTAAGGCCATCGGAAGCGTATGCGCCCAGAGGCGTGAAGGAGCAAATATGCTTAAGCGCGGGGACGCGCTTCCCGAAGGATAGGGGTAATGTAATGTGCATGGATAAGTAGACATGTTGGCTAACGGGTCGGACCCTTTAGTCGACTGGTTAACGTAGTCGCTTGCGGTGTGGGAGCCACGAGTTCGCGTCCCGGATGCGGCGTCCCGAGCTGCCCCCTGAATTCGCTACAATATTTGTAAACAAAGGGGCTTAGAAGAAATGGCAAGATCCCGTTGACATCGCTTCTGTGCTGATGTTTAGGGACAAACGGTGCCTATTTCGCCACTAATAATGCGTGATATGTAATACTGTAATGATCACGGATGTATAGGCTCGGTAGCCCTTGGCTAATGGGGCGGAGCCTTTAGTCAACTGGTTAACGTTGTCGGCTGTGGTGTGGGAGAGTCGGGTTCGTGTCCCGGCTGCAGCGGTTCCCAGTCGGCAGACAGCGCGGAACCTCGAAGCGCACTGACTGCCAGACCGACTGCCAGACAGCAATAGTTGGGGCGAATTAAGTTAACTTTAGTTAGCTAGCAATAAAAAAGTTAGCTAGTAATAGCGGTAGGGTTAGGGTTACAGTACGATCTGGCAATGTTAAGGTCAGTTGTAAGCTAGCTAGCTAAATGTTTCAGTGCACATCATTTGTTTCAAGTCAGTGCGATCGAGGTTCTGCGCTGTCTATTGGCCGACGCAACAGCCAATCATGGCTGCAACAGCCAATCATGGCTACTTCCGTGCCTACACCTCGTTGGATCTAGCGTCAATCCTGCACTAGCGCCTCCTCTGGTCGGTCGGTTGGTCGGGGTGCCTGTTCGGGGAGGAGGGGGAACTGGAGTAAATAGCGTGATCCTCCCGTGCGCTACGTCCCCCCGGCGATACTCTTCACTGTCAGGTGGAAAGAAGCGGCTGGCGACTCCACATGTATTGGAGGAGGCATGTGGTAGTCTGCAGCCCTCCACGGCTTGGCAGAGGGGGTGAAGCAGCGGCCAGGATAGCTCAGAAGAGTGGGGCAATTGGCCAAGTACAATTGGGGAGAAAAAGGGGGGAAAAAGATGCATATGTGTGAACGTAATGACAGTGCTGGGGTTGGGTACAAATCTAGAACTAACTTTTTCCTCTGTGAACTTTCTCGGTTCATCCAAAGTACCCTCTTAGCTTTGGAAAGTACTTTTAACACAGCTTGTAGCTTCCTCCAACCTCCATCATCAACTTCCTCTTTTATAATAGTGTCACTTTGTTCCTTGCCTTTCTTGTGCCAAGACCAAGGCCTCCGTGACCCCATTTCACCTTCCCAGCTGTATTTCTTAAGTGCTGAATGTGCTCTGAGAAAAGCTTCCTTGCAGATCTATTTCTTCCATCGCTGAAGAGGTCCATATTAGTAGAGAGAGAGAGAGAGAGAGAGTGAGAGAGAGAGCAAGAGAGAGAGATAACGCAACAGAAAGACAGAAAAAGAGAAAAAATGGGGAGATGAATGGTTCTCTGTTCCCATAGTAATTGATTTTCCTCTAAAAAGAGCTGTGCAAGGGTGAAAGAATACAAGCAAGCACTAATGCTTGGTTCAAGTACATACACAAACACATACGTGCTCACACACATGCCCGTGCGTGCACACACACACACACACACACACACACACACACACACACACACACACACACACACACACACACTCATTTTTAGTCAAAGTAAGTGAAAAAGTAAATGCATACCTTGGCAGTGCTGCTTTCAGAGGCATCACTAAAAGTTTTGCAGTTAAAAGTAAAGGAGATAAAAAGAAAACCCAGCAAGCCTTTAGAGTTCCCAATGATTAAACTGCTTGGTGCAGTTCCTGGTGAGACGCCATTTTTCTGTGGTTCATCTGGGAGTCAGCGCTTTATTAGATTTTGTTGATATCCCTCTTGAGGACAGTGATGAACCAGATTGGCCAGAACTGTGGTTCAGGAAGTCAGAGTTGTTTCAGGAAGATGTCTCATCTTACAAGCCTTATATTCCCCTGCTGCTTCCCAGCTCTTTCCGTTTAGCCCTGTGACCGAGCTGATGGTGTCCTACCCCACTGAGTAGAGCTGGGTTTGCCCTCCCGAAAGGGATTCAAACTGCAGTTTTTATTCGATTTGAGAGTCGATGGACCAATGGTGAGCTTTGGTCTACTATGCTTCTGAAGAACCGGAATGTACAGATTCAATATTAGAGCTCCAGTACAAGAAACCTAGGATTAAATGTTGATCAGGAAGCAGTAAATGATTTATGCGTTCTGTGCAAAGCATTTGTACTGTCTGCTTAATTGCCCATTTGTTTTCTGATTTATGTATGACTTCATTGGAGGATTTCATCCAGTTTTCACTCACTTTTTATTACTGGCAAAAGCCCAATGAATATGTAATGTAGTTTTTTAAAGACCACAAACCACTTTAGCATGTGCATATATATAGATGTGTGTGTGTGTGTGTGTGTGTGTGTGTGTGTGTGTGTCTATATATACCAGGTTTTTTTGTTCTTTTCTATCCTAATGGGGACCAAATGTCCCCATTAGTATAGAAAAACCTGAAACCACATACTTTGTGGGGACATTTTATGGGTCCCCATGAGGAAAATGGTCTATTTTAGGGTTTGAACTTGTTTTAGGGTTAAGGTTAGAATTGGGATTAGGTTAAGGTTAGGGTAAGGGTTAAGGTTAGGCATGTAGGTATGATTATTTAGGTTAGGGTTAAGGGCTATTGGGAATGAATGTAGTCAATGAGGGGTCCCCACAAGTGACATGGTTTGTGCGTGCGTGTGTTTGTGTGTGTGTGTGTGTGTGTGTGCGCGCGCACACGTGTGTGTGTGTGCGTATGTGTGTGTGTGTGAGATTGTTTATGTGTGCAGCCATGTGTGAATACTGAGCTCTTTTGGCACCTGTCAGCCAGGTAATGAGCCCAGTTCTTTTGTCAAAGCAGCTGGAAGCGGCCCGGCCAGAGCGGGATGAGGGACAAGTTTTGAGTCTGCTCAATAAAAACTCCAGACTGAGGAAAACCATGCCTAGAACTGTCATGGTCATTTTACCCTGGCTAGCTGATAGATAATATAAATTCACTGCAGATCCTCATTTTGGTTTCTGCTGAACTTTTTAGTGTCTCTTGATATCCACTGCCAATTCACATCATTACCTTTACTGATCAATATCGAGCTACTGCCTTAGGGCTCGCTATATAATAAAAGACTGGTGTGTTTATTTATTTATTTATTTATAAGTTGTTTTTTAATCATTTCTATTCCCAAATTCTATTCTATTTTCCTTATCCAATTTTTCTTCTTTGGAGAAAGCTCTTGTTTGAAAAAAGGCACAAAATCAAATCTGTTATCCTCAATTTCTTGTGTCTAATCACTGATTTTATTGTGAAGAAACAGTGGTATCATGTATGCATGTTTTAAATTATGTAATTCTGGCATCCACATCCAAGAACAGAATTAGTGTGCCTCTAACAGTAGGTTGAATTAATTTCCTGTAGATGCAGTGGCTTTGCTGCAACTTTGTATATGACTGATGCTGCAGGGCATTGAAATCTATTCCATTCCTCTCAAAGATGTACTGGTACATGACTGTACCATCATCATCTCTCAGAGAACCCATATACACACACTGATATTTAGATGTGATCCGTATCTGCATATATCATCTGGAAAATAATGTTCAATTTTAGACTTTTACATAGAGTTTCTTATTTTGCCAGTCATTATGAAGATGGCGGTGTGAACTTATGTTTGCGGTGGCCTCACCCAGTACCGTCCATGCAGTGTCTTTGTCCACGTCTGCGTCTAAGTTTGTGTCTTTGTTTGACGACTGGGAGAGTTGGTGTTGGATCAGCTAGGCGAGCCTGGTCTGCTGAGTCCTGTGTGTCCAGGGACCATGGCCCTGCCTGGAGCTGCACCCAAGGAGGAAACACCAAAGGCGGTCTGACAGGAAGCGGGGCAGGCTAAGCTAACTACTAGCCCATGCAGACCGGCAGTTCCGGCAGTCATCCTGACATTCGCTGTCTTGGACAGTGAACTTTTTTTTTCTTTTTTTTTTAGGATATGTTGGATATATGTGTTTTTGTAGTTTGGGTATGTTTTTGCCTTTGTGTTGCGTTGCTGTGGGTTGGGGGAAACAATATTTTGTTTCATTTCATGTACGCAAGTGCATGAAATGAAATGACAAATAAATGTTGCTCATTCCTTATTCCTGCTTATGTTTTTCCATGAAGCGATTTCTTTGTAAACCTGACCCCTTGTTTTCTACCCTGCCCTATCAACACCTATAGCACGCCTCTCTGTCCTGGAAGAGGAATGCTTTTGATGCTCTTCCTGAGGTTTCTCCCATTTTCCATCCTTTAAAAGTTTCTCCTCATCTGAATGGAGGCTCTAAGTGGATGGGGTGTTGTTTACTGTGTTTACCTGATTTCATTATAGGAATAGACATCCTCTGAGACAGGAGATGCTCTTTGCGACAGTAACTGTGATTGAGGAAAATTACATGAAATCACAGTTGCACCCCCCCCCCCACACACACACAAAACCCCCCAGTACTTCTACAGAATGAATAAAACCCTTCAAAGATAGACTCCCTCTGTTCATCTACAGTTTTAGAGGAGACACGTTGAAAATGTCTCTGTTATGAAACTTTGAAACCACGCTCCAGATTTCTTGTTTAGACTACGAACAAGTCAACAGATCAGGGACAAAGGATCTCTTTCTGCAGGAATCCTCCCATATAACCCTTGACATGAAAATTGGAATGCATTGGTTGACTCATTTTGCCCGGCAACAGATGGAAGTCAATGTCACTCTGACCGAAATGCCTTTGCTTTGTCAAGCCTCCTTTTGAGGTGGAGTTTGAGGATTTCATTGGCTGAAAATGAAGCATTTCTCCATGCACACATACACCGATGCACACACACACACAAACATGGCGCACACACACACACATACACACACACACACAAACACTGCATAATTTGTTTCACTCAAATATGATGGATGAGTGAGTTCTGTTGGGAGACTCCATGAGCTGTGTGTGTGTGTGTGTGTGTGTGTGTGTGTGTGTGTGTGTGTGTGTGTGTGTGTGTTTGTGTGTTAGATGGGCTCTTTTGGCAGTGTATGGACAGTATTGGAAAGAGAAATCTCTCCCATACTTGGGACAGTAAACAGCCTTTTTTCGATGGAATGGCAGAGGGAATGGCAACAAAGGAGCTATAAGACAACCCATTGTGAGAGTAACTAACTTACAGACAAAAGTTATCTGAAACAGACAAGTTTGTTAACAAGTCTAAAAAAATCATTTGGCACTTTGTGCATGTAAACTTTTCCTTGGCATATGTTGACTGCACAAATATAGTATGCAGCAATCCTTAGGTGAATGATCCTGTCATTTCTATGTAATAACTGTTGGTCGTTTGATTCTGCTTCTTCGTCTTAAATTTGCCTGAATATCCAGTTTTTTTTCTCCAGCAGATAGATCACATGTTGGTTATTAGTGTTAATACAAGAAAATCTCGACATGTAAAACATGCGTAACATGGAAAGAAGGCTATTTTAGCTGCAGTGCTACAGCTGTGTATAAATGGTGTGTCTGCACAGCTATGTTTTTCAGAATCCTCAAAATACCGGCCTTAAAATCTCAAGATGATGGAAGGTTAAAAGCTGTTGAATATATTGCTGGAGAATTCCCAACTGTCACAGAGGACCTCAGCCATCCCTTGGCCTCTCTAGCGTTAATTCACATGCTTTGTATGCACAAGCATAATTGGCCAGGAGAGCTTATTCTGATTCAGTTATTAAAGGTTATTTTTTGCTTTTTTATTTGGCAGTATAGTGAAGAGAGATATGAAATACTGTTTGGAGCGAGAAAGTGAGTTGAAGAGAAAAGTGAAGGCATGTAGCAGAGGTCCTGAACTGGACGTGAACTGAAGACTCAGCAGTCAGGCCTTAGCTCTCATGGTGCAACCGGGACATACTCATCTGGTTTAACCATGTACAGATTTGAGCCTGAACACTTGCAAAATTTGGAGCCACGGGTTCATGGTGGAGTTAACTTCCATGTTGGCCTTGAAAAAACTTGTCATACCTGAATGACTCTATTATTCTAGTTTGTCCAGTTGTTTTTTTTTTCTGATGTCATCTCCAAGAATCTTGAAAGGACCAGTTGGGGAATAGGGTGCACAATCATCTTTCTCTGTGCTTTTGGTATGGATACTTTGACATAATTAGTAAAGGAATGAACCTAATCTTGTAAAAGGTGTCCAGAGTCCATCCTGCGATTCCTACAGATGAGACAGACTTAACAGGTCAGCACTTACTAAGTACATATGTATATTCATGTATAGCAGCCTAGCAGTTCCACCTTTAAGGGAATGACTGTGGAGCACATGGGCGAATGTTGAACCCTGTAGCCTTTATGTATTTTAGCTCTTCAACAGTTATAAAGGAGAAGGAACGTTGTTGAGGTACTGGTATTATTGTGAGGATAGTGGTGGGGACACTGTTATTGATGCCATACCTTAGTAGCCTAATCTGCCCTACAAAGGCAAAAGGCAGCATGACCTTCAAGAACAGGAAGCAGAAAAAAACGGGGAAACTGAGAAAAAAATGGCTTTAAAGTTTTGTGGTTTTTTTTGGGGGAGGGATTGCCCCCTTTTCCTCCCCAATTGCATCCGACCATTAACCCCACTCTTCCGAGCTGTCCCGGTTGCTGCTTCACCCCCTCTGCTGATCTGGGGAGGGCTGCAGACCACCACATGCCTCCTCCGATACATGTGGAGTCGCCAGCCACTTCTTTTCACCTGACAGTGAGGAGTTTTTGCCAGGGGGACGCAGCATGTGGGAGGCTCACGCTATTCCCCCCAGTTCCCCCTCCCCCTCGAACAGGCACCCCGACCGACCAGAGGAGGCGCTAGTGCAGCAACCAGGACACATAGCCACATCCCATTTCCCACTTGCAGACACGGCCAATTTTGTCTGTAGGGACACCCAACCAAGCCAGAGGTAACACGGGGATTCAAACTCGTGATCCCCGTGTTGGTAGGCAACAGAATAGATCGCCACACTACCCGGCCACCCCGCTTTTTTTTCTCCACAATCTAACCAACACATTGTTTATTTTTTTATAGATATAGTGATTTGTTGACAAAATGCTTTAACTTTATCCACATTTTTGTAACCTTTTGATGACCTTTGACCCTTATAAAAAGGTTACTGTTTTTTTCTTTTGCATAGTTGCCATTTAAATGTGTGGCAATGCAGCAGCACATGGTAGTAACTTGTTATGAAGCCTCAAACTGTGTACAAGAATACCGATTTGACTTTTTATTTGGAAAGTTTATTCTAGTCTTTTGCTCATGTTAAAAATTCATATCAGCCAGTTTGATATGGCATCCCAACAACCAGATAAGTAAACACACCATGAAGGCCAGGCCCACCCACACACTCCCATCAAACAAAATACTATTCGATTAAAAGAAACATATTTTTATTCAAGTATTTGCATGAAAAATAGCTTAACTATTTAATTTGTAATGCATTACACTATTGTTATTATTATCATTATTATCATTACACACACACATGCTAACGTGTGCATGCACACATAAACCTAGCGAATGCGCGCATATTCTAGCAAACATTCACTTACATGCATGCTATTAACAACAAAATACACAAGCATGGTTGATGTCTTTGGTAAAACATCACAAATTAACAAGATGCTTGGAAGAAGCCAAGACTGAAAAATAAAACCATTCCAGCAACTCTTGCAGGAGCTGCTCAAATCTTTGATTTCTTTTTCATGAAAAAAACCCCCAAACAATACATTGCAACAACAACGCCAGTGCCAAGCAGAACACATATCTCAATTGCTTCAGCCCAGTGACAGAATGAGGGATGTGAAGGTGCCTTGGATTTTATAATACACTTTTAAGTTAAAGTGATCACAAATTTTAATTTTCTCTTTACAGCAACACAGTAGTGACAACATACCTTGTGACAAGACAAACGATAACCTGAGATGGAGTGACTTTTAACTCTTTTTTTTTTGATAAAAATTGAAGTCACTGTCTTTGGACAGCAGTAATGTTTTAATGACCCCCCCCCCCCTGCAGCCAGATCAATACAATGTAATTATCCTGCTTTTTGGAGAAAGTTGTAATGGTTGTGGTAGAGAGAGAAGAGAAGAGAAGAGAGAGGGGGAGAGAGAGAGAGAGAGACTTACTAGTTGGGTTTTGATCCATATCGGCCCTGTAAAAATGATTCCTTTCAGAAAATGTGGTCCTGGCCCTGAAACCAAGCCTGATATATATTCTCTGACAAGCGTATAGTAGAGGACAAAATCAAATGCAAAAGTGGTCACAAGATGCATACCTGCACCTCAGTGCGCTAACTGAAGGTATATCCAGCACAATTTATGAAAAGCAGACTGCATCCACATTCACTTGCGCTCCTAGTGAGAATGGAAAGGCAGGCATTTTAGATGATCCCATCAGACATGCTCGCATATCATTGCACAAGCTAAGATTAATGCTGCTGGCTATTTTCACTCTGTATGAGCTGCTGCTAGAACCAAGCAAATGATGCAAGTCTGCTCCGCAACGCTGCTTGAGACTGACTATGAAAAGATCCTAATAGGATTTAACTTGTAAATGTTTCATGGCTTCTCAAAACAAAGCAGAAATTCCATGATGCCATTTGATGATTAATAAATAAACGAATAAGGGAAACAATGAATGAGTAATTGGATGAATAGATGAGTTAAATGACCATGCCACGGGTGGGTGGGGTTAAACAAATAAATATATGATCAATAAGAGCGGAGCGTGCTCGTTCCCCATTGTTTTGACAGGCAGGGGTGGTCATCCAGGCCGTCAGAGTGGACACAGAATGCTGATACTGAACTATGCACAGGACACACACACAATAGGCTGGGCCAGCCGTCTGGGCCAAAAAGCCTTGGCTGGACAGATTCTCCTCATACCGATGTTATTACTGTTGGAGGTCTGTGATGGCTGTGGGCTGGCTGAGCCCTGCAACAAAAGGTGGTTTCATCCTATTAGCAGAGCGCTAACGTGTCTAATTCCTCTCCGGTGGTTCACTCTGTCTCTTTGGATGCGAGGCGGGTGGGGGGGTTAAAGGCAAACCAATCAGGAATCTAACAAGAGTCCAAAAACACCCAGATCAGTCCCACTTGTGTGAGCACAGCAGAACCATGTCGAAGACCAGAGAGAGTGCTTCACCCTGCCAGCCCCAAGGTCAGGGCGGGGATCAGGATCTGGAAGGCAGCGTGAAATGGAACCTGTGGAGGCATGTCAGAAATGTTCATTCTGGTTGACCAGGCATAAATAACATTGTCAGGCGAATTACAGTTTGTTCCTGTTCCTTTGCTCCTGGGTTTTACTGACACTGCAAGAAAAGTAGATATGAGGGTCGGGCTAACATCTGTCCAGGAAAAATAGTTCATCTGAATTGTATGAATGCAATTTTGACTTTTGTTCCAGTGACACTAGGGTTGAAGGGCACAATCTGAAGGCACCCGAGGAAGCTGTGTTCTTTGACTTATTTTCCATAAATACTTCCTTGTACTCCTTTTTTCTCTTTATGCTCACATGTACCCTTCTCTCTCTCTCTCTCTCTCTCTCTCTCTCTCTCTCTCTCTCTCTCTCTCTCTCTCTCTCTCATACACACACACACACACACACACACACACACACAAACGTGTAAGGTTCCTTCTTTCTCTGGCACCAGAAGACCTGTTGTGTCATCACTGCCCCAGGGGGAGCCAATTTTCCTATTTTTGGTGACATACAGCCAGGAAAATTCTCTCCCTATTTCCCCTTCTTTTACTCTCTCTATCTTAACCTTTCCCATTCCCGTCTTTTTTCTTCCATTCAGGTCTTGAACACACATAGGCACAGGATAAGATAAGGGAGGGGTGAAGTGGTTTTGTGCCACACTGTGTGAGAGTCTCTGCTGTGAAGCTGCCGTTGTCTCAGCCGGCCAGGCAACTTGTCTGACAGATATCACTCTCAGGACTGTGATGTAATGCTGCTATTCTCAGGCCACACAGGGTGAACTGATGGTTCACATGGTCTTTGAGCAGCCCCTTCCTCAGCAGCGACAGGACTCCAGAGTGACCTGGCTATCTGCTAGGCTGTCTGAGTCTCTGGCCAAGACACCCACTGTGACATACAACAGAACAAAAAAACAAAACAAAACAAACAGAAGACAACACAACATAGCACAGCACAATGCGATGCAATGCAGCTAATGCAGGGAAATACAGCAAAGCACGACATATCACACTGCACAACAGGACAAAATACAACACTCCAAAACACCACTCAATGCAACGGAAAACATACAAAAAGCAGCACAGTGCAGGATCGCGCAACACTACTCAAAGCAGTACGACACAACAAAGAAGAGCACACCACAACAGCACAGCACAGCACAACACAACACAACACAACACTATGCAACTCCACATAACAAAAGCATAACACAAAGTAACAATACACAACACAACTCATCAAAACTACACTATTGAACCCAAACCAACGCTGCACAAAACAAAATAATGTTGCACAACAGCAGCAAACAGCGCAATATAATGCAAAGTAATGCAGCAAAATAAAAACAAATACAGCCCTGTATTGCACAACACAGAGACACATCAGAATGGCCTCTACTCAAGAGCTCCACTTCATCAAATTAACAGTTCATCAGTCTCATCTATGGGATTGAATCTCTGGTTAGAGCCAGTGTGATCTATTAGAATGTCCCCTTTAGCTGGTTATCAAGTAGGAGCTCTTGAATTTTGCCTCTTTTATTAATCCTTATATCTTTCACACTGTCACCAGCTTGAGGATATAGATATCCATTCTTGATTCTGGATTTAGGTTAGCAGAAGCTCTTAACACAGAAGAGCTTTATTTTCTTAGTAATCAGTTCTTCCTGCTGTATAATCTTATGGCTGGAACATTTTATCTATGTGAATATAATCCACAGCTGAGATCTGACCATCTGTAGGGATCAACATATTTCTACTCTCCACTGCCTGGAAAGGAAGGGTTAGTGAGGAGGGCATTTATATTTCCTATGTAAGCTGTTTCTTAAACTACAGAGAACATTATTTTGCATCTTAAATTGTCCCAGATAATTTAATGCTTAAATGGCTCTCCACACAGCCAACCTACACCCTAACCTCTTGTTGAAGATAGCCAAATTATTTTAAATTGCCCATGAACCGGAGTGCTATGAACACAACACCACTTGCTGATATTCATTTGCTGGTGCCTTAGTGCTTACTTTCACATATGGGAGATTCAAGACTCAATTTTTGCTTTGAAAAGGTGCTGGGCTCTGTGTTAAATAGATCCCCTGTTTCCTGTTTGGTCTGCTGTGCTCACTCCCAGTGGGTGATGTAACAACCTGTAGAATCACCACTAATACACCCATAAACCAGAGGGCTAACCTTTAGATTTCCCTGGTGGGATGGGGTTACGCTGTTAGACTATTTTCATGTAATTTCTGCTCGATAGTTTACAGCTGAGATTGACAGGACATATGAGAAAGAGAGAGAGATCTGGTTTTGTATCCACAATGTATTGTATATGAGCTAAAACTTTTACAACCCCCAGAGCAGCTTAGACTTTATATACTACTTATTATCAAACTTTTGCAATTTTTTTTACTTGTGTCATCCATGATGATGAAACTTTAGAGATGCAATCTTAAATATTCATCATTATTATTATTATTATTATTCACAGATAACCATACCACACTTTTGTAATTGCACATTTAATGATTATTGTTTGATAGGACTTCCCCCAGATAATGATACTTCCCATATGGTGATGATGCAATGTACAGACTGTGTTTTCGTGCTGTGGCAGAGCTGGCAGAGATGCCTGTGTCCGTTTGGTAATTTCATGGTTGGAAGGAACCTGCCTGGACCAAAATGGGTGTGGTGGCGCAGGAGGTGGTGTATTAATATAAATCCACTGGGGTAGTACAATTTGGTTGACCATCTTGGCTTGCAATTGCACTGATGCCTCTACTGGCTCAGACCAAGTCTATTCGCAGATGCAGGTTCAGTGAGCTACTTCCGTGCAACAGTCCAGGGGAGGATGCATGGGAATGTCTGTCCAAATGTGTTTTAATGGATGTTAGTCCATGCATTTCACTACACTGGAATAAATCATTAAACCAGTAGCAGCAACTACTAAATGCAACGCTGTGAATAAGTTAAAAAATGAAGAAAAAAAAAAGTCGACAAGTAGCTGTTGAATTCAGAATCAGAATCAGTTTATTTGGCCAAGTATGTGTAGGCCTACACATTCAAGGAATTTGGCTCTCCATGTACTTACACAGAATAGAGATACAGCTAAAACAAAGACAAGGTAAAGATAAACATTTAACTACTATGTACATATATAGATGTATGTAAAAAGTATAAAAAATGATGTTATACCAGGAAGGCAACAGTGCAATAGTGCAGAGTGCAAAGATGCTGGAATAAATATGTTAACAGGTTACTTTATATACATGAGTTAGGTGGACATGACATAATATGCATGTATACAATATACAAAACATACAGCATGTTTAGATTTATTTTTGAATGATATGTTAAAACCGTGTTTAAACTACAGGATATATCATTTCGTATATAGTAATATGTATAATTTAGTATTTGTAGGTACAGTGGATGTTCAGTGTTATAGGTATATTGCACAAGAATTGTTTCTGACACTGTATGTGCTTCAAGTATTCATCAGAGTGATGGCCTGCGTAAAGAAACTGTTCTTATGTCTAGTTGTTTTGGTGTACAATGCTCTGTAGCACCTACCAGAGGGGGGGAGTTGGAACAGGTTGTGACCAGGGTGTGATGGGTCTTCTGTGATATTGCCTGCCTGTATCCTGACTCTGGAGATGTATAAGTCCTGAATGGAGGGCAGGTTGGCACAAATGAGTTTCTCCACAGTCCTGACTGTCCATTGTAGTCTGTTCCTGTCCATTTTGTTGGCCAATCCAAACCAGATAGTGATGGATGTGCAGAGAACAGACTCGATTATTGCAGAGAAGAACTGAATCAGCAGCTCCTGAGGCAGGTTGAACTTCCTGAGCTGCCACAGAAAGTACATCCTCTACTGGACCTTTTTGAGGTTTGTGGCTGTGTTGGATGCCCACTTTAGGTCATGGGAGATTGTTGATCCCAGAAACCTGAAGGTTTCCACAGCAGACACAGTGCTGTTGAGTATGGGTGGGTGGGTGAGGGGGCAGTGTTGGGGGGGGCTGCTCCTGAAGTCCACTGTCATCTCCACAGTTCTGAGTGTGTTCAGCTCCAGGTTGTTATGACCGCACCAGAGGGCCAGCTGTTCAACCTCCCATCTATATGCAGACCAGGGGTGTAGTGGGGATATTTTTAGTGGAGGGGGACACTATTTTAATGACTTCATCACAGAGAATGCTGCGTGCTCCATTCACAAACCATACATGAATCATCCCAGTTCATAGCAAAGGGTCCGTGAATTTATTCTACACCAAACGCATACAGTCAGGTATGTGCAATTTTATAATTACAGGCCGCAGTAGCCCCAAGTCGGAGGGGGAGTCAAATCATTGCCACTACTTATTATTATATTCAGCATCACTGGTTTACTAAGTCATTTCAGTTGGGCTACACAGTATAGGCCTAATTAAATTTGAGGTTGAGATTGTAATCCATAAAACACATCAAGCAAAGCAGGCCGTGCATAAAAAAAGTCACCAGTGTTACTCATACTGATGTTTTTATTTCAACCACAGGACGTCCTGCTCAAAAAATGCAAAGAAATCACCACACTTGGTCAGGAGGAGAATTCTCGAGAGATTATGTTGAAGGTCTTGTTCTCGTGTCTTCAGCCGCGCGATGGTATCTCAGCCAAGTTGTCACATAGCCTGTCGGATCCCACTGGTTTAGAGGTGGCCTGTGTAGTTTGATGAACGTCAAGGTGGATACCCGTTCAATCAGTAAATTCATGCAGATCGAAGTGACAATTAGATTCATCTGGCTGAATCACATGGGATGAGTTTGGTACAATTCATTAAAGGCCTGAGCTCATCAGGTGTAGCATCCCCATTGCTCACGATAAAGTCTCTGAATCCATTAATTGCACTAAAAGTTGGCAGCCTGAATCTTTTACAGAGTTCACTTATTTCCACCTCTCCAAAACCGGGTACTGGTTCTTGTGGCCAGTTGTCACATTCCAGGACTTTCAGTCGTGCAATCAAATGGACATACTCCAACTCGGCCTGGGGAGTTGCTGCTGGCCCTGATGCAGTGGTGAACATTCGATGGTTCAGATTATGGCTTAGACTTCTAATAAACTGTTGACGATTGATGGGAACTATTTTTTGAGTTATCTGTCAGCACAACTGTGCCAAACCTGCCTGCTGATATTGTCATTTCAGCTGCAAGGACTTTGGTTCCTGGTCAGTCTCCCAGTCCATCAATTAACTGAATGCTATGTCCGATCAGTTGGTCTGCGTAGGCTACTTGTAGTTGTGCAGTCTGATAACAGAGCTAGCTCATTGAGTGTGTCATACATGAGTGCTAAATTTAACACCAACTGCTTTGAAGTCAGCCGCCTTAACAGACCGTCATACAGTTTCTTATCAGAGCTCGATCGTTTCTCATCTGTCTTCGCAAAGCTAAAGTGAGCACACAGTAACTCAGAATTATTCCAAACAGCAGACACTGTGCGGAAAGAACTGGCCACCCATCTCGTGCTGAACACATGGCCGATTTTTCCCACTTGTTGTTGCAACTCGGCAGCACACTCTGTCAGTTCTCGTTGATTTTGGGATGATCTGCTGTACACAGTGTATAATTTGTCCATAAATGCCTGAAAAGGGTTACCACCACTGACGTCAGACACGGTGTCATCCATAGCGAGCTCCAGTCAGTGATTTAGGCAATGCCAGGTCAATATATTAGGATACTGTTCAGACAGTTGTTTAGCTACGCCAGATTTTCGCCCCAACACGACGCTTGCACCATCACTTGCAAATGAAACCAAATGCTTCTTCAAGTATGTGTCATCGAAGCAGTGTGCACTGAGGCATTTCAACATGTTCCATAATTGTGTTGGCTCTTTGGTTCGGAAGTTCAATCAAACCTAGAAACATAAAATGCAGGTCACAGCTCTTATCTGTTTCACATTTCAGGTACATGATTCATCAATAAGAACTGAAATGTTACCTTCTATGGCTTTGATTCTTTGGTACATTTTTTTACGCATCTCTGAACCTATATGGTCTGTAATCTGTGCTGCGCTGTATCTGGAGTGTAAACTGATGCCAATGTCAATCCCATTTTCGCATTGTAACTCCAGTAATCCATAATTATCAGAAAATGGCCTGTTGTTACATGCTAAATAGTAAACAGAATGGAATACGGCACATGATGCAGCCTTCAGGTACGGTGCATTGATATTGTAGCGAATTCGGGGCGACAACGCAACCACAGGAACTGCCGCGGCCAGGAAGCGAACCCGTATCGCCCGCACCGCAGGAGGCATCGCTAACCGCTCAACTAAAGGGTCAGACCCGCGAGCCAGCGACCAGCGTGTCTTCTTATCCATGCACGTTACAATATTATCACGTACTTTCTCCAGGTTCTGTTTGTAATATCCATAGGTCAGGATATGATGGTATGATCCAGCAATGGTCTAGTCCAGCACGACGCTAGGTGATGGCGTCACTGGCCTAGCCTGGAGATTCAGGAAATGGGCCAGACGGAAGAGACCACAGTAAACACGGAACACCAAACGTTATTTGATGTGTGGACTGTGTGGACATTGCTTCAGTCGAGGCACTGTAGAGTGACCGTTAGGAGGCTACCCTTTTAAATATTACATGGTGTCAGAATCAACTCGCTAGTGCTCACATCGACCTGACGACGAGAGATGGAGGCTACAGGTGTCCCTATGCCACGGATGGATTGGGACTCGTCCAGCCTTCCCGATGCGTGGAGAAAGTTTCGCCAGCACGTGGAGCTTATGTTTGCCGGACCGCTAAGTGCAAAAAGAGAGGAGGAAAAATGCAGCTACTTGCTGTTATGGATTGGAGAGAAGGGCAGAGACGTCTTCAATACATGGACTCTGACTGCAGACCAGAAAAAGGTATTGACAACCTATTATGACGGCTTTGAAGCCTACGTAATGCCCAAAGCTAACCCCATCTTTGCACGTTATATGTTCCACGAAAAGATGCAAGGCGAAGGTGAAAATGTCGACCAGTTTGTGACTGAATTAAGACTGCTAGTGAAAGACTGTGATTATCCTAACAGTGACGAGATGGTCAGGGACAGAATTGTGTTCGCCACAAACTCAACAAGAGTGAGAGAAAAGCTTCTCTGTGTAGGTCCAGAGCTAACACTGGAAAAGGCTATTGACATAGCATGATCACACGAACTATCACAGCAGCAATTAAAAACAATGGATTCCCCCACAACAGGCGTAATCAACCAGTCTGTAGATGCAGTTAGCAAGCAGCCGTTCAGAAGAGGACAGGCTCGTCACAACTGCAAAACTGATGCTAACAGTGCCATGCAAAACAAAGGATGTGGTGCGTGCGAAGGAGAGCACAGCCGCACTGAGGAATGTCCAGCAAAGGGACGCCAGTGTAACAAATGCAAAAAATTCAATCACTATGCTAGGGTGTGTAGGACACCACCACAGCACCATCAACCACAATATAAAGCAAAGAAAGTGCATGCTATTGCAGAGTGCTGAAGAGCAATCAGAAGATGAACTGTACATTGACACTATAACTAAACAGCATGACAACACAAATAAGGAACAGGCCTTTGCAGAATTGGAAATAGGCAAACAGAGGCACAAATTAAAGTTTAAAATAGACACAGTTGCCCAGGCCAACATAATACCAGCAAACACATTCCACCAATTGTTTGGAAATGTAGTGCTAGGCCCACTGCCCAGGCTTTCAGGATATGGTGGGAACACACTCAGTGTGAAAGGTGCCTGTAAGTTAACCTGCAGGTACAAAAAGAAAACAGTAATGCTAGATTTTGACATAGTCTGTGCAGAAAGCGCTCCCCCCATCCTAGGCATGAGAGCATGTCTAGACCTGAACATTGTCAAAATAGTGCATATGGTCAATGGGCAGCCAGAGCCACACATGAGCCCGATGGATGAGTATGCGGATGTCTTTCAAGGCATTGGACTGTTTCCTGCAGAGTGTAGTCTTCGCCTGAAACCTGAAGTAACACCAGCGGTGTGCCCGCCTCGCCGCATCCCATACGCTTTGTGCAGCCGACTCAAAGACGAGTTAGATGAAATGGAGAAAATGGGTATAATCCAAAAGGTCACTGAACCAACAGAATGGGTTAACGCACTGGTGGTAGTGGAAAAGCCCAAAACAGGAAAGCTCAGGATTTGTTAGATCCCCGCCCCCTAAACAAAGCCATCCAGAGACCCCACTATCCATTCCCTACTCTAGATGACATTATGGCAAGACTGGCAGGGGCACAGTACTTTAGCGTATTAGATGCCAGGTCTGGTTACTGGAACATAAAACTCAGCGAAGAGTCATCCATGCTAACCACATTTAACACTGTCTATGGCAGATACAGATACGAGACTTTCGTTCGGAATCATATCTGCAACAAGATGAGTTCCAGAGACGGGTGGACGAGGCCTATGAAGGACTCCACAACGTTGCCGCCATTATCGATGACATCATTGTATATGGCCGCACCAAAGAGGAGCATGATGCCAGCCTGCGTGCCATGTTGCAGAGAACCAAAGAGAAAGGAATAAAATTGAACAAAGACAAGAGCATCATCTGTGTGCCCAAGGTGAGCTATTTTGGACACATACTGACACGAGAGGGTGTCCGGCCTGACCCCAACAAAGTCAAAGCAATCAAAGACATGCCCCCACCGCAGAGCAAGGCGGAGCTAGACACAGTATTGGGCATGGTCACTTACCTGTCTAAGTTTGCCCCCAGACTCTCAAAGGCAACAGCCCCGCTCCGAGAACTGTTGAAAGAGAGCAGTGCGTTTGTATGGAACTCGAACCAGGATGCTGCATTCCAGCAAGTGAAAAGCCTCTTAACACAAGAGCCCGGTCCCGTACTAGCCTACTTTGACCCCACTAAGGATATGAAGCTGCAGGTGGATGCCTCCAAACATGGTTTAGGAGCGGTCCTGCTGCAAGATGAGAAACCAATTGCATATGCATCAAAGGCATTGAATGAGACGGAAGTCACTATACTCAGATCGAAAAGGAGCTGTACGCCCGTGCTCTTTGGATGCAAACAATTCCACCAATACCTGTATGGACGTCAGGTGACCGTGGAGTCGGATCACAAACCGCTTGAGTCAATCATGCGAAGGCCCTTGGCATCTGCATTGCTGCGGCTCCAGCACATGATACTACAGTTGCAAAGATACAGCGTCAACGTTGTTCACAAGCCCAGAAAGCAAATACCAGTTGCGGACACGCTGTCTAGGAAGCTGATTGAGTACAGTGACAACTCCCTGAGTGAAGGCATGGATTCCCAAATACACACAGTGATCAGCAGTGCTCTGGTGAGCGCCTGAAAAATGGCAGAAATCAGGTCTGCCACAACCAAGGATGAGCAACTCTCAGCCTTGAGACAGGTTATCCAATCAAGGTGGCCTGAGACAGTCAAACAATGTTCTGCTGTCGCTGAATATTGGAATCACAGGGATTAAATATCCGAGACAGATGGCATTCTGTTAAAAGGAGAAAAAATCATTGTGCCAAAATCACTCAGAGCAGACATGCTTGCGCGCATACACACAGGCCATCTCGGCATGGAGAAGTGTAAGCAGCATGCGAGAGAGATTCTATTCTGGCCAGGGATGGGTAAACAAATATAGAGACAATAGTTGGATCTTGTAGCATTTTCCTAGAGCGACGCCACTCCATCCCCAAAGAGCCAATGCTGCCACACCCCATTCCTGAATGACCTTGGCAGGTCATAGCCACCGACCTGTTCAAATGGAACAACACTGACTATATAGTTTCAGTTGACTATTATAGCAGGTACTTTGAGGTCGAGAAAATCGCAAACCTCACTTCCCCAACTGTCATGCGGATGCTGAAGGCCATGTTTGCAAGATTTGGAATACCCCAGTCTGTAGTGAGTGATAATGGCCCTTGCTATAGCTCACAAGATTTCAAGAGCTTTGCACAGGCATGGGACTTTGAGCATGTCACAAGCAGCCCCCTGTACCCACAGAGCAACAGGTTGGCTGAGAAGACAGTGCAAACAACCACAACCCTCATGGACAAAGCACACACACAGAGGTCAGACCCATACCTCAGCTTATTGGAATACAGGAACACACCAGTGAATGGACTAAACTCCCCAGCACAGCTGCTAATGAGCAGAGCCTTACGCTCATTCCTTCCAACCACTGCAAAACAGCTACAACCAGAACTCGCTTGTCGCAGCGCAGTCCATGGCAGGAGAGAACTGTGCCAAAAACGACAAAAACAGTATTATGACAGAAATGCCAAAATGCTACCTGCACTGCCGACAGGAGCCACAGTCCGAGTCCAACAGCCAACTGGAACGTGGAAACCCGCTACAGTTGTCGGACCAGCTGAGACCCAAAGATCTTACATCATCACAGATGAAGGTCAATTGCTTCGACGCAATCGACGACGCCTTCTACAGACCAACGAATGTGATGCAGGTCAGGAAGTTAACACACACGGCCAACAGGTGGAGCCCCAGACCACTGAGTCTAAGACTGTACAGCAAAGTGTGTCAGGTTCTCCAAGAGTGTCACCACAACACGTCACTACCAGGTCAGGACGTGTGGTTAAGCCAAAACCTATCTTTGACCTATGACTTTTGAAATCAACCTAAAAAAAGCAGAAAGGTTGATATTGTGTTGCAAAAAAAAAAATTGTTGAAAATGTGAATTGATGTTGCACTGAAATATGTGTATTATTGTTCATGATGTTCCGGAATGTTAATTGAGCTACTCAGGGCCATTGAAGATTCATTTGCAGATTTATTTCATTGGTGCAATAATTGAAAATGTCTATTTTGTTATTGATAGATTTATATGTTGACATTATAGCTTACTGCACTTGCATACCACCAAGTATTTTTTTTCTTTAAAAGAAGGGGGATGTAATATCCATAGGTCAGGATGTAATGGTATGATCCAGTAATGGTCTAGTCCAGCACGACACTAGGTGATTACGTCACTGACCTATCCTGGAGATTCAGGAAATGAACCAGACGGAAGGGATTGTGTATGCATGGTAGACCACAGTAAACACAGAACACCAAACGTTATTTGATGTGTGTACATTGCTTCTTTCGAGACACTGTAGAGTGGCCATCAGGAGGCAACCCTTTTAAACATTACACTGTTTTTTGGCATTCTCATGTATATATTCAGCAGCAATGTGGCTATTGGACTGTTTATGTTTAATTATATTTTTTCTCAGCGAAGTCAGAATTGCACTCTTATCCTTTTCGCTGTGCATTACAGTGTAGTGACGCCATTCATCCCCCATTTGGGAACCCTTTGATCTGAACACTGATAGATCAGCAATGGATGAACAGAGCTTGCACCCCAGTTTCCCATCCTTACAGTCAATCCAGGGGTAGGCTTCCTTCTTTTTGGCCCACATCTCCTCTGTCCATACTCTGAACGGTGATCTTCCCACCACCACCCCTTTGCTAACGTTATCGCGGAGGGGGTTGCTGGACTGTTAGTGGTGCTGACTGTTTGAACTTCAGACTGCTGAATTGATGGTGTTTTTCCCTGAGCTTCGTTATCGACATCCTTACGAGAAAAAAAAATCTATTTTTTTCTGGAGACTAGCCATTTTAAACCATACTTTCTTGTTTTAGGGGAGAGCGGCGGCGATAATAGTTTTCGAATGTTTATGCGGAATTGTAAATTGCAGTGTTATAGCTTGATGACGATCATCCTGTAACATCTTTTTTTGGGGGGGGGAATTTGATTTTTTTATGACAAAGAAGACATTATTGGAGAGGTTTTCTTGATATGTACAATTATTGTTACCGTTCGTATTAACGTAGTTTTAATGTTAAAATTCTAAAAGGGCCAGACTAAGAGGGATTCCCAAAAAACCCAATGAATTTACACCAGCAGAGTTACAGCAGACTTGGCAGACAAAGGTGGGGACTGGGGCATGCCGACTTTCGGCATCGCAGATTGGTCCTTGGGATGTGGAATGTCACCTCTCTGGCAGGAAAGGAGCCTGAGCTGGTGCGGGAGGTGGAGCGGTACCAACTAGATATAGTTGGACTCACCTCCACACACAGCATGGGCTCTGGTACCAAACAACCGGAGAGGGGCTGGACTTATTATTTTTCTGGAGTTGGCCAAGGTGGCAGGTGCCGGGCAGGTGTGGGGATACTCAAAAGTCCCCGGTTGAGCGCTGCCGTGTTGGAGTTCTCCCCGGGGAATGAGAAGGTTGCCTCTATATGACTGCGAGTCGCTGGGGGAAAGGCTCTGACTGTTGTGTGTGCTTATGCACCGAATAGCAGTTCGGAGTATCCGGCCTTCTTGGTGTCTCTGGGTGGAATTCTGGATAGGGCTCCACCTTGGGACTCTATAGTTCTGCTGGGGGACTTCAACGCTCATGTGGGCCACGATGGAGAAACCTGGAGGGGCGTGATTGGGAGGAACGGCCTCCCTGATCTGTACCTGAGCGGTGCCTTGTTATTGGACTTCTGTGCGAGTCATGGATTGGCAATAACAAACCCCATGTTCAAACATAAGGTAGTTCATAAGTGTACTTGGTACCAGAACACCTTAGGCTGAAGATTGATGATATACTTTGTGGTCGTATCATCAGATCTGTGGCTGTATGTTTTGGACACTCAGGTGAAGAGAGCAGCAGAGATGTCAACTGATCACCACCTGGTGGTGAGTTGGATCAGATGATGGGGAAGGCTGCCGGACAGACCTGGCAAACCCAAACGTGTATTGAGGGTGAACTGGGAACGTCTGGCGGAGGCCCCTGTACGTGAGGTCTTCAACTCCCACCTCCAGAAGAAGTTCTCGTGTATCTCGAGGGAGGCTGGGGACATGGAGTCTGAGTGGGCCATGTTCAAAGCCTCTATTGTAAATGCGGCAGGCAGGAGCTGTGGTCAAAAGGTCATCGATGCCTGTCAAGGCAGCAACCCAAGAACCCGCTGGTGGACACCGGTGGTGAGGGAAGCCGTCAGGCTGAAGAAGGAGGCCTTTCAGACTTGGTTGGCTCAGGGGTCTCCTGAAGCAGCACACAGGTACCAGGACGCCAGAAGGGCTGCAGCTTCGGTGGTTGCGAAAGCAAAAACTCGGATGTGAGAGGAGTTGGGTGAGGCTATGGAGGAGGACTTTCGGTTGGCCTCAAGGAAGTTCTGGCAAACCATCCGGCCACTCAGGAAGGGGAAGCAGGGCTTGACTCAGGCTGTGTTTAGCTGGGGAGGGGAACTGTTGACCCTTACTGGGGATGTTGTCGAGCGGTGGAAAGAACACTTTGAAGAGTTCCTGAGCCCGACTAACATGTCCTCAGTGGAGGAGGTAGAGTCTGAAGACTTAGGGGAAGCCCCATCCATATCCCTGGTAGAGGTCTCTGAGGTAGTTTAAAATCTCCTCGGTGGCAAGGCGCCAGGTGTGGATGAAATTTGCCCTGAGATGCTGAAGGCTCTGGACATTGTTGGGCTGTCTTGGTTGACACGCCTTTTCGCATGGAGGTTGGGGACAGTATCTGTGGAGTGGCAGACTGGGGTGGTGGTTCCCATATTCAAAAAGGGGTACCGGAGGGTGTGCTCCAATTATCGGGGCATCACATTGCTCAGCCTCCCTGGGAAAGTCTACTCTAGGGTGCTCAAAAGGAGGCTCCAACCGATTGTCGAACCTCAGATCCAGGAGGAACAATACAGATTCTGCCCTGGCCATGGAACAACGGACCAACTCTTTACCTTTGCAGAAGTGCTGAGAGGGGCATGGGAGTTTGACCAGCTAGTCTATATGTGGTTTGTGGCCTTTTAGAAGGCTTATGACCGTGTACCCCGGGGCAGTCTGTAGGGGGTACTGAGGGAGTATGGGGTACCAGAGCAGTTGCTACAAGCCATCCTGTCCTTGTATAACCAAAGTGAGAGCTGTGTCCGCATTCTTGGCACAAAGTCAAACACATTTTTGGTGGGTGTCGGACTCGCCAAGGTTGTCCCTTGTCTCCGATTCTGTTTGTGATATTCATGGACAGGATGTCAAGGCGCAGCCAAGGTGAGGAGTGTGTCCGTTTTGGGAACCTCAGAATTGCATCTCTGCTCTTTGCGGATGATGTGGTTTTGTTGGCTTCATCAGAACGCAACATCCGGCACACACTGGGGCGGTTTGCAGCTGAGTGTGAAATGGCTGAGATGAGAGTCAGCACCTCCAAGTCTGAGGCCATGGTTCTTTACCGGAAAATGGTGGATTGCTCCCTCCGGGTTGGGGATGAGTTGTTGCCTCAAGTGAAGGAGTTCAAGTATCTCAGGGTCTTGTTCACGAGTGAGGGTAGGATGGAACAGGAGATTGACAGGCGGATTGGTGCAGCATCAGCAGTAATGCGGACATTGTGGTGAAGAAGGAGCTGAGCCAGGAGACAAAGCTCTCAATTTACCAGTCAGTCATTGTTCCAACCCTCACCTATGGTCATGAGCTTTGGGTAGTGACCGAAAGGGTGAGATCGTGGATACAAGTGGCTGAATTGAGTTTCCTCTATAGGGTGTCTGTGCACAGCCTTAGAGATAGGGTGAGGAGCTCGGACATCCGAAAGGAGCTTGTAGTAGAGCCACTGCTCCTTCGCATTGAAGGGAGCCAGTTGAGATGGTCCGGGCATCTGATTAGGATGCCCCCTGGGCGCCTTCCTTTGTAGGTTGCCCGAGCATGGCTAACTGGGAAGAGACCCCGGGGTAGACCCAGAACTCGCTGGAGGGACTACATGTCCAATCTGGCCAGGGAAAACCTTGGGATCCCCCAGGAGGAGCTGGAGGGCATTGCTGGGGAGAGGGACGTCTGGAGTGCCCTACTTAGCTTGCTGCCACTGCGACCTGACCCCGGAAAAGCGGCTGAAGATGAGATGAGATGAATTCTAAAAAAAAATGTAAAAAGTATAAGAAAAATTGAATGAAAATAAAGACATGCCAAATTCAATGAAAATAAAATCATACCAGAAGAGGTGGGGGAATGGCAATCCCCCGCATCCCCCTCCCACTACACAATGGATGCAGACTTGTCAGGATTGTTGTCATCTGCAAACTCCAGGAGTTTAACATACAGGTCGCCTGAGGTGCAGTCATTTGTGTAGAAGGAGAAGAGTAGAGGGGAGCGCACACATCCCTGGGGGTTGCCAGTGCTGACTGCCCGGTTGCTGGATGTGATTTTCCCCACCCTCACCAGCTGCCTCCTGTCTGTCAGGAAGTTTGTTATCCACTGACAGGTGGGGGCAGGCACAGTGAGCTGAAAGAGTTTGGTGAGTAAGACTTTTGGGATGATGGTGTTGAACACCAAGCTGAAGTCCACAAACAGGATCCTTGTGAATGTCCCTGGGCAGTCGGACGTGTTGCAGGATGTAGTGCAGTCCCATGTTGACTGCGTCATCCACTGACCTGTTTGCCCAGTAGGCAATTTGATGTGAATCAAAGACAGTTTACGTTCATCGTGACAGACATAAAATTCAAGCTAACCTGACAAAGAGACTATCTGTCTGATCCAGACAGATGTATTCACTAGTACAAAATGTCTACAATAGACCCTGACATTCAATCTC
This sequence comes from Lampris incognitus, assembly GCF_029633865.1. Lineage (NCBI taxonomy): Eukaryota > Metazoa > Chordata > Actinopteri > Lampriformes > Lampridae > Lampris > Lampris incognitus. The sequence goes on along the minus strand of NC_079214.1, from coordinate 35,655,594 downwards.
TGTAGGCTTGTGCACTTTGTCAAAACACAGGTCAATTTGTCAGTTATATTCACCAGGCTGTTTAAGAATGATCATCTTCCATGCTGCTTCAAATAACGTAGCTATATTTTGTTTTGTCACAATCTATGGAATCAGAGCATATAATTGGAAGATGGTGGGGGGTACAGGGAACAATTAACCTCCAACCCGATTTCATGAGAGAGGAGCTGATTTGATTGACCAAGTCAAAGTCTGCCCCAACTCCACCTGCTTATAATATATTCATCCTAATTCTAAACCCTTTATCATATGTGCCATGCTGTGACAGGGTTGTGCTCATGTCTCTTGTCATCAAATTGCCAAAAATAGAGCGGACATGTCCATGTTGCGCCTGCACCCAGTTACACGGAAATACAGCCCTACAGCTCCACCAAAGCAGCCAAATGTGGAAGAAAAATGCAGGTAGCAGAGTTTGATGAAGTGGAGTTTATTTGGCTGACAAACAGTTGACAACCATATGAGGTAGCTAAAACCCAGGTTCAGCAGCATCCGGGCAGTGTAGCAGTCTATTCCATTGCCTACCAGCATGGGGTTTGCTGGATCGAATCCCCGTGTTACCTCCGGCTTGGTTGGGCATCTCAACAGACACAATTGGCTGTGTCTGGGGGTGGGAAGCTGGACGTGGGTGGGTGTCCTGGTGGCTGCACTAGTGCCTCCTCTGGTCGGTCGGGACGCCTGTTCAGGGGGGGAGGGGGACATGAGGGGAATAGCATGATCCTCCTACGTGCTACATTGCCCTGGTGAAGAGGGGGTGGAGCAGCGACTGGGACTGGGTGTCACCCCACCTGCTGCCCAATGACTGCTGGGATAGGCTCCAGCATCCCCGCGACCCTGATAGCAGGATAAGCGGTTTGGATAATGGATGGATGGACAACTGGGCAGACAAAGGGGGAAAAAATGAAGAAAAAAAACCCCCTAGGTTCAGCCATATTTGTTTTTTGTTTGGCAATGGAGAAGGTGCTAATGCAAAACAACTGGCGACCACCCCTGGCCGTGCATAAACATAAGTGTCAGTAGGTTAAACAAAAAAAGAAAAGTCTATGGGGTTGTTGTTTCGATGATCGCTTTGGCAAATTTGGAGCACAGAATTAGAGTATAGAACAAAACACAAACAAATTAAGTGTTTTGATACATGCTCAATAATCCAGGTAAGGGAATCACGGAAGTGCCAGTAACTTTCTGGGACAAATTCAAAGTGTTCAGTAAGTAGTCATGCCAATGTGTAACTCTAGTTTCAACAGAGATTAATTGGTTCAGCTTCAGTCTGCTTTAGTGTAAACATGCCTTACTAAGTACAAGTTAAAATAACATTACACAACAGAACACAAAGAAACACAACACTGTGCAAACACAACATTACACAGCACAGCAACACATTGCACCTGTCAGCCCATGTCTTTTTCTAATGATGGTTGGAAGGATTTCTGAATAGATTTGTTGATCCATATTCCCCCAGAAAATTTTTTCGGCTGATAGTGGCTCTGCAGATCTGTTCAGAACTTCTTCTAACCATTGTGCTTATACTTTTGTACTTTAGTGTGTGTAGATATCTTACTTGATATCCCAAATAAGTGATATGTGTTTTTGTATGTATCAGGCCTCCAGGACAACCCGCTCAGATGAGGACAGGGAAACCGGCTGGGACGCATGGGGGATCTGGAGTGATTGCTCCCGGACATGTGGAGGAGGAGCCTCCTATTCACTACGTCGCTGTCTCAATGGAGGGTAAAGCTCATTTTGTAACAAGATGTTATCAGTAAGGTTCTTTTTGGTTTGTTTTTCTTGGAAATACAGGAAGCCTTGAGCATTAATACATGCCTCCTCTGAGTGTTGAACTCTCTTTAATGGAACTGGAAGAGCTACTTAGAAATCTTGTTGTTCAACACACAAATTTATCCAAGATTTTAGGGATATCTCATAGAACTGCAGTACTATCTGCAGTGTTTCTGGCGCTGTGCTGGAAGAGCATGTTGATGAGGAGCCTTTTTGGTGTTCAGTGCATACATTTTTTCAATGATGCAAAATAGCTCAACAAGCTAGACACGTAGGCTACTACTGCAGTCTACTCTCTTTTCAGGGTTCTCAAGATAAAATTTAACAGTCTCTTACAAGCTGAAATATGCACAGTGCAGTATGTGTCATGTGACTCCATAGGATTCCTCTCTGCCTGCTTCGACGCATCCGTCTACCCAGAAAGGTTTTGGCATAGGTGTGCCTTGTTAACTGGATGGACCATTCTTGATTCATTTTGCCTTTAAACCGACCACAAGCTGTCTGCTACAATATCACTCAAAGACTAAGTAAAGCCTTGGTTTACTTGGACCACTCGACATTCACAATCGTATCAGACTGTGAAAAGATAAGTCACTGCACACTTAACGATTGAAATTTGCAGGTTTCTAGTCTTTCCATTCTTAGAAGTGCGCACACTACATTTTTTGCTCTTGGCCAGCTCACACTGACACAAGCATCTTAAGACTAGATTTGAGCTGTAAAACTCATGTTTGATATTATCATGATAGTTCTGACTGGTGCCAAGAGATTGGAATCCTAGGGTTGTCCAACCTTGGGGGTCATCCCAGGTTGTCCTCTGTGTGGAGTTTGCATGTTCTCCCTGTGTCTGCATGGGTTTTCTCTGGGTGCTCCGGTTTCCCCCACCATCAAAAAGACATGCCTGTCTGTGCCGAACTGGAGTTGGTCCCCAGGTGCTGCGTGGCGGCTGCCTACTACTCCTAGCTACACAGCTTGGATGGGTTAAATGCAGAGAAAGAATTGCCCCACAGGGATTAATAAAAGTAGTTAAAAAGAAAGAAAGAAAGAAAGATAGGTTAGCACTGTCGCCTCACAGCAAGAAGGTCTTGGGTTTGTTTCCCAGCCGGCCGGCCAGGTTCCTTTCTGTGTGGCGTTTGCATGTTCTCCCCGGGTCTGTGTGGGTTTCTGCCAGGAGCTCTGGTTTCCTCCCACATTCCAAAGACATGTAAGTTAGGTGAACTTGAGATACTAAATTGCTCATAGGTGTGAATGTGTCTGTCTGTGTCTCTGCCCTGTGATGGACTGGTGACCTGCCTGGGGTGTTTCCCTGCCTTCTGCCCAATGAGCACTGGGATAGGCTCCAGCACCCCATGACCCTAATTAGGATAAGTGGCATGGAAAATGGATGAATGAATGAATCATGATGACAATCAGTTTTACCTTCCCATACCAACATGTTTGCAGCAGCTCAAGCAATGTAAAACAAAAGGCTTACTACTCCTTTAATTGGAATTTTCAATTCAGTGAATTCACCAGCACAGTAGGTTGAAGGCCTGGTGGTTTACAGTATTTCAGCCCTTTTGAGGAACTAGAATTGAATGATTCAATTAGGAAACAACATGTAGGGTTTGATCTCTGGCAGTGACAGAAATATTGGACAGGCCACTGATGATTTTCATCCCATATCCATTAACTTGTACAATGACTGATGGAAGTTTGTAGAGCAACTCATCCTGTTTTTTTTCTTTAAAATGCCAAATTCTTACATTTTGATTTGATCTACTTCTTTTTTTTACAAGCAGCTCATTTGCATATTTACGTATGTAATTTTCTGAGAGGGTTTACATACATTTCCATATCTTTTGTATGCTTTGGCCATACCCAATTATAGCTGAACAGGAACACACACGCATGCACACACACACACACACACACACACACACACACACACGTGTGCATATGAGAGAGAGAGAGAGAGAGAGAGAGAGAGAGAGAGAGAGAGAGAGAGAGAGAGAGAGAGAGAGAGAGAGAGAGAGAGAAAGAAAGAAAGAAAGAAAGAAAGAAAGAAAGAAAGAAAGAAAGAAAGAAAGAAAGAGAGAGAGAGAGAGGGAGATGTGGTTAGGAAATGATGACACAGACCAGAGCCTTTCTCTGGGACAGTATGGGTGGAGAGGAGCAGCAAAGGGGGCGAGCTTGGGGAGAAAGCTGTCTGGGAAGGGCCAGTGAGAGGACATTGTCTACTATACTAACATTATTTTGCTGTAAATGTTCATCCTTTACATTTCTTTTTTTTTTTTAAAACTTTTTTGTTAATACTTTCATATTTTACCGGTGTTTGATTTTTCACTTGTCTTTTTTATTCATTTATCCCCCCCCCCCCATGGTTTCTGCTCTGTTCTCTGACTCTGTGAAGTGACCTTGAGGTCTGAGAAAATGCTCCTCAAATAAAATGCATTATACGTTTTTTTTATACATGATAGTTTTATTTTCCTGATAAATGCATTATTTAAATGGGCTTTGTTTAATCTCTACAGTCTCTACAAGCCAAACAAATCCTGCCTGGTCATTTATGTATCGCTGTGAGCTTTTCCTCAGCAGAGCGGTTGGCTGAGCAGCGATTCTTGTCCAGGAAATGTTGCATATCACAGCCAATCTATTTCAGATTGTGCCCCGTGGCATCGTCCTCCTGCTCCTCACACTGCATTTGCCTCCATTGTTACCTTCGTGTCAGCCCAACGCTCTGAAATTCCTCCCCGTCTCTGCCTGAGACACAAGTAGCAACAGTTTTACTATGCAATTATAAAACACTCGTGCACACATAAAGCAGGTCTAAAGCCGGATAATTGGCAACCTTGTCATTATGGGGTGGATTAACTGTAACATCCCATTCATGGTCACAGGAACAATAGGAGAGAAAATTGCCCACACAGTCTGGCCTTTGAATATCTTTGGACGGGATTTTATGGTGCTGTTGTGTTATATTAGGACCATTGTTGCTTCACTGAATGCTTCCCACGGTTGAATAGTTTTCTTTGTTGGGTGTAAAGTTACCCGTGCTGAGACCCAGATGTTTGTCAGCCTTGTGAGAATATGCTTATGAGGATATGCGTTTAGCTGAGTTTCCGTCAAGCTACGTCAACACTAATGATGAAGCTGTTTATGAGGAAAGGTGGTGGGTGGACAAGTTTGACATGCTGTATACGATGGAAAAACAAATTTTTCTAATCGGCCCAACAGCAAATGATTCTTGTCAGTCCCTGTCCATTTTTTATTTTTTATTTTTTGCCTTGAATATTTTTGTTGACAGAAAGGGAGGTCAACTGCTTAAAACCAGCTAGTGCCTCAATCACATTTTCAAAAGTTTGCTCAAAATTTGTCGGTCATCTCGACACAAATATGGCTATACACTCACCGGCCACTTTATTAGGCACACCTGTCTAACTGCTTGTTAACGCAAATTTCTAATCAGCCAATCACATGGCAGCAACTCAATGCATTTAGGCATGTAGACATGGTCAAGACGATCTGCTGCAGTTCAAACCGAGCATCAGAATGGGGAAGAAAGGTGATTTAAGTGACTTTGAACGTGGCATGGTTGTTGGTGCCAGACGGGCTGGTCTGAGTATTTCAGAAACTGCTGATCTACTGGGATTTTCACGCACAACCATCTCTAGGGTTTACAGAGAACGGTCCGAAAAAGAGACAATATCCAGTGAGCGGCAGTTCTGTGGGCGAAAATGCCTTGTTGATGCCAGAGGTCAGAGGAGAATGGCCAGACTGGTTTGAGCAGATAGAAACGCAACAGTAACTCAAATAACCACTCATTACAACCGAGGTATGCAGAAGAGCATCTCTGAACGCACAACACGTCGAACCTTGAGGCAGATGGGCTACAGCAGCAGAAGACCACACCAGGTGCCACTCCTGTCAGCTAAGAACAGGAAACTGAGGCTACAATTCGCACAGGCTCACCAAAATTGGACAATAGAAGATTGGAAAAACGTTGCCTGGCCTGATGAGTCTCGATTTCTGCTGCGACATTCGGATGGTAGGGTCAGAATTTGGCGTCAACAACATGAAAGCATGGATCCATCCTGCCTTGTATCAACGGTTCAGGCTGGTGGTGGTGGTGTAATGGTGTGGGGGATATTTTCTTGGCACACTTTGGGCCCCTTAGTACCAATTGAGCATCATGTCAACGCCACAGCCTACCTGAGTATTGTTGCTGACCATGTCCATCCCTTTATGACCACAGTGTTCCCATCTTCTGATGGCTACTTCCAGCAGGATAACGCGCCATGTCATAAAGCTCGAATCATCTCAGACTGGTTTCTTGAACATGACAATGAGTTCACTGTACTCAAATGGCCTCCACAGTCACCAGATCTCAATCCAATAGAGCACCTTTGGGATGTGGTGGACCGGGAGATTCGCATCATGGATGTGCAGCCGACAAATCTGCAGCAACTGCGTGATGCTATCATGTCAGTATGGACCAAACTCTCTGAGGAATGTTTCCAGTACCTTGTTGAATCTATGCCACGAAGGATTAAGGCAGTGCTGAAGGCAAAAGGGGGTCCAACCCGGTACTAGCAAGGTATACCTAATAAAGTGGCCAGTGAGTGTAAGTTGTTAAGTGTTTTCATCTTGACCATTTCAGTATGCTGTCCATTACTTTTTTGCATCTTTCCCATAGTAACATCCGATTACTACAATCTAACCATCAACGATGAACATTGCCAGAGTTCAGTTCCAACCTGAGTTGCCCTTCTGAAATATGTACAGGCCTATCTATATTCATGGTACTTTGAGTAGCCTTGGTCAAAAAATAGCCTCCAAATGACTTCGATGCGTGCTCATTTCCTACTCTTAATTGCCCTCATTACCATACATTGGAATGTCTCTGTGATGATAAGTCAAAGACATATTTTATCAATGTGACCTGTGCACTTTTCTAGATTTTTTGGAGTCTGATGAAATGGCATGTTTCTTCCTTAGAAGTCAGACAACTCCCAGTTGTTCAGTCAGACAGGTGGAGCGTGGCCCTGGTCGCCCCAAACTTTGATGAGAACAAATAGCGTCTGGAAGTGATTGTGGCCCTGATTTGTTCAGACTTCCTCCGCACTGGGAGATTCGCACTACAGTTATTAGGGAAACATCTTAGTGCAAGCCAGCACACCTGCAAGTTGCCTGTTGGGACTGAGTTGTCTATATATGTGTGTGTGTGTGTGTGTGTGTGTGTGTGTGTGTGTGTGTGTGTGTGTGTGTGTGGGTGTGTGTGGGTGTGTGTGGGTGTGCATGCGTGTGTGCTTTGAGTGCCTTTGTGGGTATCTGTGTCTGTATTTTTGTGAGATACAGAAGAGCGCACAGGAAGGGAGAAGATGAAGCCTAATCTCCAACACCATCCACAAAACTCTCACGCGCTCCCATTCACACGTGCAAGTACACACAAATGAATGCACACACACACAAGGACACTTGCACGGAAAACACACACACACACACACACACAGACACACACACAGAAGTTTAGCGCTGAGCTTATGTCTGACTCTGCTGTTTCTTGTAGACCAAGGACTGCCTGTGCCCTCTCTTTCTCTCCTTGGTCTGAGAGCCAGAGGCCGCATCTTGTCTAGGCATTTGACTTCAGAGGTTACAACCTCTGAAGTCAAATGCCCAGGGCCCAGTTTAAACAAGGAGAAGAACATGATGTCTCATACATACCCACTTACCAAGCGTGGTTGTGTAAATACATTGTGTACTGTCCTTATACTGCCCTTTTTTTTCTTTCTTTTTAAAAAAAAAAGTTTTCCCCCTTTTTCTCCCCAATTTTCTCCAGCCAATTACCCCACTCTTCTGAGCCATCCCGGTCACTGCTCCACCCCCTCTGCTGATCCAGGGAGGGCTGCACACTACCACATGCATCCTCCAATACATGTGGTGTTGCCAGCCGCTTCTTCTCACCTGACAGTGAGGAGTTTTGCCAGGGGGACGTAGTGCATGAAGGATCACACTATTCCCCCCAGTTCCCCCCTTCCCCCCAAACAGGCGCCCCAACCGACCAGAGTAGGCACTAGTGCAGCAACCAGGACACATACCCACATCCGGCTTCCCACACGCAGACACAGCCAATTGTGTCTGTAGGGACGCCTGACCGAGTCGGAGGTAACACGGGGATTCGATCCGCCGATCCCCATGTTGGTAGGCAATGGACTAGACCGCTACGCTACTCACATCCCCTTTATACTGTCTTTTGACCCTTCACCTCTGTAGAGATCCTTCTTCCAGGGATGTGTTACCCAGGAAAACATACAACAAAATGCTGATTAAAGTTGTAATCCTAAAGATTCTTTTTGTTTAAATTACTGACAGTTGCATCAGTGTTTGACGCCTCTATATTCCAGAGAACCATTTCAAATGAAACGAGTCAGCAGTGCTTTTGGCATCTGCACCTAAACCTCCAAACAAAAAAGCATAGTTTAATTTGAGTTTTGGTTTTTTATGTCATATTATCATTTGGTAAAGGCCTTTTTCTAACTTGATCACCTGTTCTGCTTGTTACCCACCACAACTTTGCTGCCTCCTCAAATTTGCCACTACCTGCATTTGTCCTCCTCGTTTGGACCACTTTGGTGAAGACGTAAAACGTCAAGTATTGTTGTATTGTATTCTCCATTTTGAATTGTGGCACATTTTTCGAGGTTGTTTGCTGGTATGTCTTATTGTTGCAGATGTGTTTTTTTATTGAAGCTACTATTCCACCCATAAGCAACCCCCCCCACACACACACACCCATACACATTGTACCCTTTTTGTTTGTTTTTTTTTTAAATTTTCATTTATGTGTCTAAAAATACACGTTGATACCTACCAATCAGCTGCCCCTCAGGAACGAATAAAGTTTATTGAATCAAACTGAAATGAATTCCTTAGTCAGGTCTCCCTTGAAGCAGACTTTATGAATCTCAGATTGACTCCTTGTTTGAATAAAGGGTGAATGAATAACACTAACGAGCAGAGAAAGCGTACAAGAAAGCTTCTGTCACAACTGACCAAACTAGTAATTTTGGAGCTAAACTAAATTGTATTAAAAGTCATGGTTGATGTGTTCATTTAACATTAACAGTCCAGTGGCTGGTAATTGTGATTACTGTGAGTTGTTTTAAAGGAGCTTTCATGGACCTCTACACTGCTGTGGTCTTTACTGGGCTCAGTGTTGTGTGTTCAGGAGAAGACTAATGGCCATGGCTGTAGACATTCCCAGACCCTGAAAGCATGGTCCACTCACCCACCCACACACACACACACACACACACACACACACACACACACACACACACCAACATATACATACAAACACAAGTATGTATGCACACATAAATATTCACACTGAGTGTCCCACCATGGTTGAGTGATTCATGCATCTCAATGGGAGAAGGCCATTAATTGGTTCATTAATAAGGAGACTTCCTGGCTGGTTTTGCTGCCTTGTTTTCCTTGGAGCCAGCTGAATGACTGTAGTGTGATCTCTCGCTCACTATCGACTCTAAATGCCACATTAGACAAGCCCTTTTTTCTGACAGTGGGACAAATGAGCTGCTTCCAGTTTAGACCAATGTTATTGTAAGCCAGCAGTGGAAATGTGCACTCCGTGGCCATTAACACATACTGAGAGCTTGGGTGTTGTTATTGATGCTAACAAGGTGGAACGGATTTAACAGCAAGTCTATGCTGTCCAGGGGGGAGGTGCTTTCTGCTATGGCCTATTTCACACAGGTTCAGGTTCATTCTGACACAGTGTTTGTCCATTTGTGTTTTTCTTTCTTTGTTTTTCTTTGTGTGTGTGTGTGTGTGTGTGTGTGTGTGCAATATATGTGTGTATGTGTATGTTCATTGAAGGGCATAAATCACAACAGTATTGCCTTTCAGGTTTAACATACATTGGAAAAGTAATATTGTAGGTATGAATTAGGTAGGTATATACACTTGTATTAAACAAAAACTCAAACCTTAAATATCAAGAGTAAAGACATGATAAAAAGAGATTTGACCTTTTTTTTAAAAAATTGTATGAACACCTGTTACGGCTCTTTGCATAACCTTCAATTTGTTTGATTGCAGACTTCCCTGTTTTGTTTGTTGTATTAATATTTTGATTAATTCAAGAATTTCCTCATAACCGGATGGTCTGTATTTCTACTGACAACTGTTTTGTTTTACTTTGCTCTGCAGCAACTGCGAGGGCAAAAACATCCGTTACCGAACCTGCAGCAACATGGTGAGTCTGCTGGTCCAACACAGAAAACACAATTGCTATATTTGTTGTAGATAGATGTTGTTTTACTGGGAGGTAAAAGGAAAAAAACAAAACAAAACAAAAAACACATTTTTTTCACTCAGACTATTTGCATGACTTTTTAAGCTAATATTTTCTGAAGCTTAAGGATTGGCCCCTTGTAACATCAAACAGTTTTGGCACCGGGCCAGAACTGGACCTCCAACAGCTAGTTACAGCCAGTTATTCATCCAGGCTATAAAATATATACATATTGTATGGAAATAGTTATAATTTGTTGCGAAAATAAGTGATGCGGTGGCTTAGTTACTTTAACGGAGTCCTCAATGCACGTTTATACACATATCGTATGTGAATAATGCTTTTGGCAGTCCTTGACAGTGGACCATCAGCTAAAATCAACACTTCTTATTTGGTCAATCAGAGTCCAGGAATTAAATCCAGCCCCTCTCTGTATCAGCTCAGCTGTAAGGGTGCATGCTGCCACACCACACAGACACGTCCAGCTTGTCAGAGGCAACAGGGACGACCACAACCATCTCACACCATATTTAATCCAAAGAAGACAAGTCTCATTTCTCTCCCTACCCCATTAAAGTGGTTACGTCTGGATTTATTGTAGAGTGGCAGTCATTTCAATCGTAGCCACTGGGAAGAGTTCCTGGTATAATATTTATCCCACCCCTCCCCTCTGGGCTGATGGGAATGATAGACTTCACCATATGTGCTAAAGGCCCTATTGAGTAAGGGCTTGATAATGGCATCCAAAGGATCTGCAGACGAGCCGAATTTGATGGTGAGATATTCTATGTGTTTGTGTATGATTCACTGTAGTCGATGTGTTGAGAGTAATGTGCCTAGCCCTCAGTCAGGGAGAGGCAAAGCCAGATTACATGTCACTAGGGCTGGGCAATATAACAATATTATATCAATATCGTGGTATGAGACTAGATATCATTTGGTATTTCGGATATCATCATGATATGGTATGTGTTGTCTTTTCCTGGTTTTAAAGGCTGCATTACAGTAAAGTGATGTGATTTTCTGGACTTATCAGACTGTTCTACCTGTTATATTATTTGCCTTTACCCACTGAGTTATTATATAGGCATTGCTGATTGATTGTGTGGGGTATCCGGGTAGTGTAGCGGTCTATTCCATTGCCTACCAACACGGGGATTGCCGGTTCGAATCCCCTCGTTACCTCCGGCTTGGCTGGTCGACCCTACAGACACATTGGTCGTGACAGTGGGTGGGAAGCCGGGTGTGGGTATGTGTCCTGGTTGCTGCACTAGCGCCTCCTCTGGTCAGTCAGGGTGCCTTTTCAGGGGGGAGGGGGAACTGGGGGAATAGCGTGATCATCCCACGTGCTATGTCCCCCTGGCAAAACTCCTCACTGTCAGGTGGAAAGAAGCGGCATGTGGTAGTGTGCAGCCCTCCCCGGATCAGCGGAGGGGGTGGAGCAGCGACCGGGATGACTCGGAAGAGTGGGATAATTGGCCGGATGCAATTGGGGAGAAAAAGGGGGGAAATTCCAAGAAAAAAAAAAAATCTAATTGTGTAAATTTTTCGTGAAAGCATCCCCTCTATATCATCATAATATCGATATCGAGGTATTTGGTCCAAAAATGTCATGATATTTGATTTTGTCCATATCGCCCAGCCATACTTGTCGCTGAGGGTGAACGCCGATATTCCCCAGTATAAAACAAGCCTGAGGCCATCCAGGAAGTGTGACTGTTGGCAGGTTCCTTACTGTATCATTTTCATCTCTCTCCTCTCCCTCCCTTCCTCTTACTCATTTCTTCTCCTTCTCTCCTTCTGTTGTTCAACTTTTTTGTCACCCTTCTCAGGAGTGTCCAGCGGAGTCCGGGGACTTCCGTGCCCAGCAGTGCTCTGCCCACAATGACATCAAATATCAGGGTGTGACCTATGAGTGGGTTCCAGTGCCGTATGACCCTTCAGCGCCTTGCGCCCTGCGCTGCCAGGCTTTGGGGAGCAGTTTCATCGTTGAGCTGGCCCCCAAGGTGCTGGATGGGACACGCTGCCGGTCAGATGCTTTTGACATGTGCATCAATGGAGTGTGTCAGGTATGAGATGGGTGTAATGGTTTGTAATATTGTAAAATTGTAATAATAATTTAATTTTTGCACAGGACACACAGTGGGGAAACTGTTAGCACTGTAACCTCACATCAAAAGGATACTTGGGTTAGCCTTGACTCCCCTGGGGAGGGTTAGGGTTTGCATGTTTTCCTTCGGTTTTCATAGGCTCACTCTGGCAATTTCTGGCTTGTACCCTAAGTCCAATGAAAAGCATCTAAAGGTAAATTAGTTGATCTAAATTATGGGTAGGTATGAATGGTGTGTGAATGATTGTGTGTGTGGACCCGTTGATGGACTACTGTTTCTCCCTGCCTTCAGTTCAATGCATGCTGGGACCTCAAATTAGGATAAAGGGATATAGATAATAAATAAACCGATGAACACACTATTCTACATGCTTGAATATATCAAAGACATGAGGGACACATTTTTCTGTTTTTTCCCCAGACAACTAACTATCTTTGGTCTGGAGGAATCCTTTCCATTTTCACCCAGTGTGACCAAGCATTTTATATTACATTTGAAGAGTATCCACATAGCAGCTTTTGTGGTTAAGAGCCAATAATATGAAACCACATGTGGGAATGAGCCACTATGAGATGATGGACTTAAACATGGAGGCATTACTGCGGTCCCTGTAGTGTTATCATCATGTCAAAAAGTCTATATTTAGTGCAGATGATGTTGTTTTAGGAATAATTGAGCAGCATTTACTGTTGATTGGCTCTATCTGCTTCTGAGAGGCGGGCTGCTTGATTAGAGGCTGTCTGTAATTGGATGTCAGGAGTGGAAACAGATGGGCAGACTATTCCAAAGCTGTTATACATTGTTTGTTGAAATGAATGTAGGGGTGAAATTGAGACTGAAAAATATCAAATACTTATTTTTTTATTTCTGCTTTTATATATTTGATGATTATCTGTAATTTTTCTCAGAATCTTTGTGATATTGGTGATGAAACCTGCAAGCCAATAAGCATTTTTTTTAACTGAATAAGAAAGGTAGGAAGTAAAAGAAAGAGAGCGCAAGAGATAGGAGTGGGGGGGGGGGGGAGAAATCAATTAGGGGCGTCCGGGTGGTGTGGCAGTCTATTCTATTGCCTACCAACACGGGGATTGGTAGTTCGAATCCCCTTGTTACCCCCAGCTTGGTCGGGCGTCCCTACAGACACAATTGGCCATCTCAGTGGGTTGGAAGTCGGATGTGGGTATGTGTCCTGGTCACTGCACTAGCACCTCCTCTGGTCAGTCGGGGTGCCCGTTCGGGGGGAAGGGGGAATAAGGTACAATAGCATGATCCTCCCACATGCTACATCCCCGTGGTGAAACCTCTCACTGTCAGGTGAAAAGGAGCGACTGGCGACTCCACATGTATCGGAGCAGGCATGTGGTCGTCTGCAGCCCTCCCCAGATTGGCAGAGGTGGTGGAGCAACAACCGGGACAACTCGGAAGAGTTGGGTAATTGGCCAAGTACAATCGGGGAGAAAAAAAGGGGGGGGGATCAATTAGAGAAAGAGATGAGAGATTACTGCGTTTTGGTTGACCAATGACATGAAACAAAGCTGGGAAGTTTGGAAGGAGCCATGTGCCCTTCTCTGCTTCCTCATCACCAGTCCACAGGGTGATGTAGTTCTCATTCAGCAGATCCTTTAAAAGGCACACTTCTTATGCACTCCTACTCTCCTCGGTCCTAATGCAAATCCAGCTAACCCCACCCACGCCCAATACTAACCCACAACATGGCTGCTTGACACACTGCTTTTACTCTGTGGCACATGAGAGCAATCTGCCACTGATATCTTTATGCACCAGTCCTAAGTGGAGGAGACAGTGGTAGTAAATGCCACAGACATTTGATAATTTTACAAAAGAAAAAAAAAACCCTGACTGATGGAAAGATGGTTTTCAGACATCTAAGCTTTTAGCTATAAATCCCCCTGCGGTTTGCCACGTCACCACAACATCAGCGAGTTGAGTAAAACAAGACATAAATCGAGTGAAGTATTGGGGGTAATTGGAGTGATAATGGACTCTTCAGCCATGAATATGAGTTCATGCCTCATGTGTTTACATGTGGCATCTCAATTCTGCAGTTTTTTACTGTTGCTAAAACACAATTTCTGAAACCAGGGCCCTCTTTTTTTAAAGTCTACACACAAAAACCAAAAACATACACAAAATGCAAACTATCTCACATCTCTTGTAAAAGCAAACGCTTCATTCAAAACTATATAAACTCTTGTAAAAATGGAATTTTGGCATAACAGCTTTACACACAAACACCAAATAATAATTCTTTCCACATGCCAACTGCACACTGATGTGCTAAGTATAAAACGCTATTATCTCGAGTCTTTGGCATATTCATTTGTAGCATGCTGTAAATATAGACTATAAACATTAATACAGTGGGGAAACAAGCAAATTTGTTTATTCTCAATACTCATGTACTCATAACACCATCAGACACAATTACTTTAGCTGAAGATGACATGAACATAGTTACTATATTTTAATGTAAACAAAATATAGTATATTGCAATTACAGTCCATCCTGTCTTCGATGTGCATCTGGCCGCAGCACCTCGTCAACATCACAAGCAATGTCCTCTCTGGCCAAACATAGGATGAAGTGCAGTCTTGAGTGGCATATCCAGCCCTGACATGCCTCCTCATTAATATGGCCACAGGCCTCTTCCATCGCCTGAAGGAGAGCTGCGTGTTGGTAGGGTTGGCAGTCATATACCTTCCAACGCCTTGCTGAAAAAAACTCCTCAATAGGGTTCAGGGAAAGCGAGTAAGGCGGAAGGGGAAGAACTTGAAATTGTGGGTGATTGTCAAGCCAGTTATGCAGAGTTGTGACCAAGTCACTGTTATGCAAGTCATAAGTAAGTCTCAAGTCTTAACCTTCGAGTCTCAAGTCAAGTCCCAAGTCATGAAGGGCAAGTCTCAAGTCAAGTCCCAAGTCACCGAGCTCAGGTCAAGTCAAGTCACAAGTCCCTAATTTCAGGTGTCAAGTCATCAAGTCTCAAACGTAGGGTGTTTTATACCAATTTAACACATTCTTTTTAAATTCAGGTAATATTAAATTGTTTCTTTACGATAGTACATAAATAAACCACAGATAATGTTAGAAATAATTGTTATTTTATTGTGTTCAAATTTGGACAACAGTTGGATTTTGTTTTACATTTAAGAAATAATAAAAGGCACACTCTAAATCACAAATGAGCGCACAACTCTTAATAACAATACAAAACATATTGATCATTCCAATACACAATAAACAAACACTCTCTGTGCTTGTCTAGTTCGACCTACAATTCATTGCACTTGCAAAATATCAAGTTGGCTAGGACTTTATCGCTCATTTGAGTGCGATGAGGCCACATTATTATCCCCCCATGGCTGAACACACGCTCCACTGGAGCACTTGATGCTGGCACAGCCAAGACTCTCACTGCCACATGGAAAAGTGAAGGAAGAGTCTTCCTGTTCAGAGCCCAGAACAAGAGACTGCTCTGTCCTTCACATCGGTCAAGGCAGTGGCTAAGCTGACATGCAGGACTTCCACTAACTGCTTTCCTGGTTTTCTTTCGATATGCTGAAAAAAGCCCTGCTTCTTTCAAAGCAACATCTTCCTCAGTGGTGGTTGGGGTGGCAGGAGGTTGTTCAGCATCTGAAGTGTCTTCCAGAATCAAATCTGACAAAAGCAAGTAAAAATAGAAAAATTAAAAAGACAGAGACAAAAGGTTAGCATAAATAAAATAATTATTAGCCTATTATTGTTATTAAAATATATAGGTGTCTATTTGGAAGATACAGATGGCAAGGTAAGTGATTAGGTAGTGTAATAAATCAAACCATTACTATTTTTCCCACGGGGTTTTGGACAGGTAAGTTCTAGGATTTGCTTTGATTTCTCTCTACAGGTATGACAGGTAAGTATGGGAGTTGGGCTTATCAGGAATAGGCATTTCTTAGGGTATTAAAACTCTTCATTCGGCTGCAGAAGAACTTGACTAATTCTGACAATAAATACATAAATGAATGAATACAATCAGATAAAATGTTTACATTGAAATTAAGACCTCATTAATTCAAATTTAAGACAATTCAATGACAATAAAATACACTATCAATTTTAATAAGAAACAAGTATAAAAATCGACTTACTTTTTACCATTTCGACCACCTGCTCCTTAACCTCATCACCAACTAGGACATCGTGGTCCAGCCACATCATGGCAAAAGAGGGATCCAGCACCGCTGCTTTGAGATATACTGTGTCCGAGAAGGGTGCAGTTGCTCCATCTCTGGATTTCCTTGCCATCTTCACATTCACAAATATTCCAAGGAATCTTCTGTTTATGATCCTTGGAGGCTGTGGGTCAGGTTGCCAAGAAAGCGCACTTGTGTCTTCAGTTTCTCCAAGTGATGGTTTAGAGAAAGAACACAAGGGAGGACTGCGCTGATCGTTACCACCTTCTCTCCTTGGGTTAGATCTGTTGCCTCTGCAAAAGGCTGCAGAACATTGATAAGCTCCTTCAGTTGGCTCCACTCTCTAGATGAAAATGTGACCTGCTTGTGGCCTGCAACTTCAAGTACCTTACACAGTTGTGGGTAGTCACAGTCTATCACTGATTTCACCTGCCTAAACGTTGAATTCCAACGTGTATTTACAGAAGCGGGGATTCCACGCCGTCCAAACGCATTCTCAAATGCTTCTTTAAAAGTTGTGCTGGTGTGAAGCAA
The DNA here is from genome assembly GCF_029633865.1 of Lampris incognitus. NCBI lineage: Eukaryota > Metazoa > Chordata > Actinopteri > Lampriformes > Lampridae > Lampris > Lampris incognitus. Next base: position 35,638,647 of record NC_079214.1, on the reverse strand, counting down.
CGAGCTCAGCCTCGATGCCTTTGCAAGAGCTAAATTGATTACTTTAGTATCTTTTAAGCCATCTCCCACCACTAGTTGTAGGGTGTGGGCAAAACACTGCAAACGCTGTTGACCATTTTTACCCAGAGTGTCGTTGAGGGTTTCCTGTTTTTCCACTGAGATGTCGTTCCATAAGTCTGCATCATCAAGGTCATCTTCATAATCAGTGTCTTCATGTTCTTTTGGAAAACACACTGTGAAAGCCTTTTTCATATTAGCGGCATTATCACAAAGGATGTAACCTAGCGTACTTTTAATGCCATACTCATCACAGACTGCTTCAAACTCCTCGGATATCCTCTCCCCTGTGTGCTGTGTGTGCTCCTCTAAAACGGTTGCATGCCAGCAAATTGGACCTCAATTGAAAGGCATCAGTCTCCATTTCCAGCCAATGGACAGTAACCCCCAGGAATCCTCTCATCTTGCGATCGGACCATATGTCCACTGTGACGGAGACATGATCTGCTTGTGCTAACTGATTTTTCAGTTTCGTCTGCCTTTCAGCAACCAGGCTGTCAATCTTCGAATTCATGGTTCTGCGACACACTGGAGCATACTTGCTGTCCACCACCGACAAAAAGTGATGGAAGCTTTTATTTTCAACAATGGACAACGGCATGTTGCAATGATGATGAGGTCTGACATTATGGCACTAGTGATTGCCTTTTGCTGTGGGTGGTTTGTGTTATATAATTTCACTGACTGCAACTCTAGGAATTGTGAGATGTGTGGCTGCTGTGGGTCGCTGCAGATAAATAAATAAATACATGAGCTGTGTGTGACGAAAGGCGCACCCTACTTATGTACGCTTATTAAGTACCAATGTATGTGACGATGTGTACTTAATAAGCGTACATTAAAATATATAGGGGTGCGTTTTTGGTCACAGCCATGGAGGTTTTAGAACCACTGGACTAGACACAAGGGAGTATTTCACAAAGCTGGCTAACTGAGTATGCCTGACATCTGCGCAAAGTAAACCCTGGAAACCTTTCACATCTGGAACATGGATTGAAGTAAAAAGAGCTGTTCCGGGGTTCACTCTGCGCAGAAGTGAGACTTATTTAGTTAGCCAGCTTTGTGAAATAACCTACTACCCCATGGCTCTATTCTAAGCCTATGCTTAGTAGGCTATGTTTCATTTTGGGTGCAGTGCACTGTGTGTCATGCTCTGAGCATTATTTCAATTGCCATTGTGCCATACAAAAAGTGTTGTAATATAGGAAATTATAGGTATTAATTTTGGTTTCATGAAACAAGTAAATGTATTTATAAATGTTTATAATTCAATGGAGAAAAATCTTTCCAAAGACAGTATATAACTAGATTAATTTGAATCATGGAGATACTTTAATATTTGTTATTTATTTGTTTATTTGACAGGGACAATGCACAATAAATATATTGCACCAGAATTAGCTATAAGCTAATTTGCATCTGTAGTCCCTCGGCAGGAGTCGTCGGTAGCACATAATTCAGAGCATCAAGTCTAAATGCTCAATTAAAAACAGTGTAAATATAATCACGATTGAATACCACTAGTTCAGTGCCCGTTCAGAATGGGCTGATTTTCTCGAGAACCGCATTATATTACGCATATTTAAAACTATATCATATTATATTATAGTATGATACGTGAAACCATGCACTGAAACAGTGTTTGATTAGCTAATTATAAGGGGGCAACAGGGGGTATGCTAATTCATTCCGGTGACTGCTACATCGCCCAGACATCTTTTGCCTACTGGGCCAACATAATTGAATATTCGCTGTTAGGTGTTCTGAAACAGAACAGTATGTTCGATTGTATTTTCGAGATGAGATTGGGGCGATGTTTGGGTGATATAGCCTGGCTGGCGTATTCCGAACGGGCAGATTGGGTCTGTGTGTGTGTCTGACCACTCACACGCTACTGTACCTGTAGACTAGCTAGCAAACAAACTTCTCTCTGTGGCTTTTCAGATGACGCACAAAGTTTGACGTTGTTGAAATCCCATCTGATAATTTCGCTGCACGTGTTTTACAAACAGCAGTCCTTTTCTTCCCAACAACTTCAAAGTTCTTATAGCCGTAAATAATTATTTTTGGAATAGTTCCAGCAGCAGCTGCACTTGCCATGATTGCAAACTCTCCGCGCTCATGTTGAGTAGAGCTGACGTTAGTTTTTGAGTAGCATGATGGTACCTCCAATTAGATTTGAGTGTTTTTGTTTTCCCGCCCATCTAGACGTTTGATTGGCCCTATGCGATGCCTGTGCATAGGAAATTGTGTGCGCGCTGGAACTGAAGAATGATTACAAAATAAAATAAATAAAATACGAGAGAGATGCATCCCGCATAAATATTGAGAAAACACTCAAACAATTCTCTCGAGTCATCCAGCTCAATTCCAAGTCCAAGTCCAAGTCATAGATGTCAAGTCTCAAGTCAAGCTTCAAGTAATTTTCATTTTGGCAAGTCAAGTCGCAAGTCATCAAATTTGTGACTCGAGTCGCACTCGAGTCCAAGTCATGTGACTCGAGTCCACAACTCTGGTTATGGACCACAGCAACCTGATGGAAACGTATGTTGTCCTTTATGACAACAAACGTGGAGTACCCCTGGCACATTCCTCTGGTCATTGGGAATAAGGATGTGATGCAGGGTGTCAAGGATGAGTTGTGTTATATGGGCCAAGAGTGGCATGGTGGTGAAGGACACCGTTCTGGCCAATTGCAGCACATGTTTTGATGTTGCCACCACACTGCCCAGGAACAAGGACAATGGCATGGCATGCTGCCCGATGATGTTTCTTCTGCATCTGTTCTTGGCTAGATTAAAGCGAACCTCATCAATATATGTATAAACATGCTGGTCTGCAGCAGCATCTAGCTCCATGACTCTGGAAAAAGTCAGGAAAAGGCTTTTTCCCCCCTTTTCTCCCCAATTGTATCCGGCCAATTACCCCACTCTTCTGAGCCATCCTGGTTGTTGCTCCACCCCCTCTGCCGATCCAGGGAGGGCTGGCGGGCTACCACATGCCTCCTCCAATACATGTGGAGTTGCCAGCCACTTCTTTTCACCTGACTGTGAGAAGTTTCACCAGGGGGATGTAGCACATGGGAGGATCATGCTATTTCCCCCAGTTCCCCCTCTCCCCTGAACAGGCGCCCTGACCAACCAGAGGAACTCGCTAGTGCAGCGACCAGGACACATACCCACATCCGGCTTTCCACCCGCAGACACGGCCAATTGTGTCTGTAGGGACGCCCAACCAAGCCGGAGGTAACGGGGATTCAAGCTGGTGATCCCCGTGTTGGTAGGCAATGGAATAAACCGCTACACTACTTGGACGCCCAGGAAAAAGCATATTGTATGACAGAAAGAATACAGATTTCAGTCCATATACTGTAGCGCAGTAATACAGTAGCCTGGAATCGTCATCTTCTTCTTTCGGCTTGTTCCCTGTTTCCCAGGGGTCGCCACAGCGGATTTGGTAGTTTCCATTGGTACCCTGTGAGGGCACAGCACCGTTGGCGGTCTTGTCAATCCGCATAATGATTTGGCAAAATTTTACATCGGAAGCCCTTCCTGACACAACCACTAACCCTTTGGATACAATATAATGCAATACAATATACAATAGTAATAGTAATAATAATAATAATATAAAATACAATATAATATAATACAGTAAACTGGAATATAGTACCATTATTGTTATAGGCTAATCCATAAAATTTAACTTACTTGTAGATATGGCACAGTTGTTTCAATCTTTCAAATGGTACTCTGTACAGCTGTTTCATCCGAAGTTAATGCTGCTTCAGCAAACGGCCTATTGTGGATAAACTTACACTGTTTATGTTGTTGAATCTTTTGTTGTCAGTGATGATGTGGTGTTGCAGTTGTTGCAAACATATGCTGTTGTTTACATTGACCATGTTTATGATGTGTTGTTCCTGTTCTTGTGTGAACAAGTGATTTCTTCCTCCTTTGGGGGCTGCCTTGCAATTCTGCAAAAACAGAATGTGAACGCTTTAGGGTCTAAAATCTCAGTCTTATGAAATACTGTAAAATCATATAGAGGGTAGGATTTCTTACCTGTTCTCATTTCGAAATGTCCGGATGACACCTGCTACTGTGTAGCAACTCAAATTAGGTTGGACCCTCTGACCAGTCCACCAAAGTGGCCCAGATCTCATATGTGACAGTTCTCCTATTTCTTCTGACTTGTTCTCTTGCCACTCCTCGTCCTCTGTGTCCTCCTCCTTCTCTTCTTCCTCCTGCTCTGCTTCCTCCTCTTCCTTGTCTTCCTGCGCTTCCTAGTCCTCATCCTCCTCTTACTTGAATACCTCTTTTTCTAACTCTCTCTCTTGTAATTTGCCTCCATTGTTGTGCACAGCAAAGAGCAAGTCTGAATCCTATTTATAGTGTTCAAGCTGATTTCTTAATTTTATTGGGATTTGCAAAAAAGAAAAAGAAAAATACACCTGTGTCATCAGAGCATTCACAAAGAGTAAAAAGTACACATTCCCTTTTCCAAGACTCGCACTACGCGATCTGTACTGTGCCCAAGCACGTTTGACCCCATTTGACTAGTGTGATTGCCTCTACCATGCTCAGGCACGGTTCAGCATACCGTGCCCTGGCCCACTTGAAGCGGTGGGCTCGGGCACGGTTCAGTTGGACTTGGGCACAGTACACATCTAGTGTGATCACTAACTGTGTCCGAGCACGGAACTCTCTGACGTCAATTATGTGACTGTCCCATTTAAAAAACATAGTGGCACGATTTACTGAAAATCGCTGCGTTGCATAATTGATATTATGCAATGCAGTGATCACATAGGGCATGTGAGAGGGTCGTGTGTCCCTGCGCCCAAAATGACTCCAAATAAGCCACAAGGTAAATAAAATTATGAACTCAATTGTGCTATGTGAGAGCACTTCTCTTCAACACAAAAAGTTGCATTGTAATAACGTAAGCGTGCTCGGGCCCAGGACGTTAAGCGCCATGTGGGCACAGGCCAGCGGGGGAGTGGGGAGGGGCGACAATCGTGCTCGGGCATGGTACAAGGCAACCGTGTCTAGTGTGATTATGCCTTAAATGATCTAATTGATTACAAGTGTTTTCACATGTGCATTGTGGTTGCAGGCAATTGATAATTGAGTGTGGTATTTCAATGGCAGTGTTTAGCAAACAACACACACAGGGTTTTAGTTTTGAATGATGTGTCTAATGTAGATAACTTGTAGTTATTTGCAAAACGTGTGTTTTAGCATTTCACACTTAGTGTAAAGCAGACCAGTATGCTTCTGCTTTAGCACACCTGGCCAGTGGATAGGCTACATGATTAGTGGTTTCAATAGTTGTGCTACAAGTACCAGTTTTTGTGTCTTATCAATTGTAAAAAAAAATTAACACTACCATCCAGTGTTCTCTGGACTCGCTCTGTGTGATTCTGTGGCTGCACCATTTAGAAAATTGGCCTTAATGCTGTCACATCGTTTATGGGACATGCACGTGTGTGTGTGTGTGTGTGTGTGTGTGTGTGTGTGTGTGTGTGTGTGTGTGTGTGTGTGTTTATCTCTCTTAAAGCATTTTCCCTTGCTTACTGTTTCCTGGGCTCATTGTATACAAATTATCTCTTGCTTATTTTCGCATGCAGTTTGAAGTACTGGTCTTTTTATCCTTTAAAAGAGATTTAAGAGTGTTTTACTTGACTGTTTGTTCTGTTCTAAAATGGCTTACTATTGTGTAGGTAAACATGGCTGACAGATGAACAGATGCTGATACAACAGTAGCACTGGTCTCCTAGAGAGTCATCTTTTATTTATTGGTTCTTGATGCAGGAAACTGCCACAGAAACACCAGAAATGTCAGCTCTGTGTTTATTTGTCTTACACAAAGTACACGCTTATGATCAAACACACAAGAATTTAAGGGTAAAAAAGAGCCAATTGGTTTTATCAATTCCAAGTATTGCTTTTTTTTTATCACCATCATCCTCTTGTCAACCTCCCCTTCCTTTCAGTCCCCCATTATTCTTTATTTTTTGACTGTTGTCTGCAAGAATGAAATAGGTTTGTGTGTGTGTGTGTGTGTGTGTGTGTGTGTGTGTGTGTGTGTGTGTGTGTGTGTGTGTGTGTGTGTGTGTTTGTGGTGGGGGGGAGACAAAGGCAAAAATTATACACACACAATAAAAAAGAGCAATGCATATTGGAATATAGAGCTTCATGCTTGAAAAGATGTTGGATTATCATATACAATCCATTTGGAAACCTTTTGGATTTTACTTATTCCAAATTTTATTTTTCCATTGCTCTCAACCTCTTGACATTGCCCTTTTAGCCATTCCTTCCGAATTCTTTAGGCTGTTTTGGCTGTTATCTTAACAGGGGAAAATATGTTTGTCAATGTCTGTAGACATGCAAAATCCTAGACAAACAATTACACAAGAAAAAGGAAGAGAGATGAGTAACGGGGGGAAAAACAAAACAAAACTTCATGCTCGTGAAAATGACGGATTGTATTTACACAGTTCATTTCGTTAGGCTCCTGTGCCGTTTTCAAATGGCAACACAGAGGAGAGTATCACGTAGCTCGTCTTACATGAGAGCTCCTGTTTGACTCCTGCTGTGACCGGGTGCCAGCCTGCTGTAAGCAAAGGCCCTACTGTCTCCTCTTTCACATGTGGGTGAGGTAAGGGAGTACATGCCTGGGCCCTGAGTGCATTCTTGGATCGCGGCACCGTACAGTAAGCCTCCCTGGTTAGTGTCTGAGAGTGTGCCGGCAGCCCAGCCTAGCGCAGGTACTTCGCGGCGCTAATCTGAGACATATGCAAGATGTCCATTTGAATGAACTGTGTAAACAGCAGCTCCGTAAAGTAGAAGTGAGGCTTGGCAGGGAAAGGAGACAGTAGGCATAGCGGACCAAAGTATGAGGTGGCATAGCACGTTGGTGAGACCAGCAGGGAGTCATTGGGTATTGCACTGGAGCTGGGACATGTTTCTGACAGAATGAGGCCAGCTCTTCTCTTGTCGCATGTATATATGGATTAATAATACACTGCACAGCTGCAGGGAAACTAGGGGTTTAAAATGAGGTGGGAAAATAAATGGCATTTCCTAAGAGTTAAAGGGGAGGAGAAGCTTCTTTGCATTGCAGTGATGTGTTTGTCCTGTGAGTTTTAATAACACCGTCATAGTAAGACAGAACAACAAGCTTAAGCATATCCACATTCAGCTTTGCGTGTGTGCTGTATGTCACCTATTGTAAAAAGTGACAAAGGATGAGGTGATCTGTTTGAAGCCCAGGATGTCTGATTTCACTGTGCTGCCATGCTTGTGAAGATGGGTCCTCACCGGGCCTTTAGAGACACCGCTCTAGAAAGCTAGAGCTGCAACCTGCTGCAACAGGAAAGACAATGCAGATTGCCTTATGTGGTCATGGCTCCACAGCTACAATGTGTCAGAGCCAGAAAGCCCTGCCCATCGTGGGGGATATCATCTATAGGGGACACATCCATTTCTGTTGTATTTTACTTGCTAACGTTTTCTGCCATTCAATAAATCCCCCAAAAATGTCAAAGGACCCCCACAGTGTTTGAAATGTTTTCTTGGGGAAACCCAGTAGCCAAATGGAGCAAACATTAACCAGTGTTTTTATTGAGCCATCCATCATACAGCTGGTGAGCCAAATGTTTGTAACAAGAAGAAAGGAGAAAGGTGGGGGGACATGAACACATTCAGTCAAATGCAGCAACATGATACATGAATGAAAATGATTTGTGTTTCATGTCCATACATTCAAGAGGAGACATGTGCCTTAAAGCCGCTGTGCGTAGAATTTGTAATGATGGTATCCTCGTCGACTATCTTGTGATCACACATATGTCTGTCGATAGAAAATTGAAACAACTGTGGTGGAAACTGGTTTATTCTATGTTAAGTTTTGGCTCTGTGTACCTGACCTTGAAAACCTCTGAATACTGCTGTACTTCTTTACAGCACTATTCATATTATTGTCAGTGACAGTATTGTACAGTGTAGTGATGTTATTTTTTCATTTGGATAACTCGAGTGAACAAAAGTTTGGGGCTTGTGGTTTATGCTCCCGCTAAACTAGCTAAGTTAGCTACATAACTAAGTAGCTGATCAGGTTGCTGACTCAGATAACTGAACTATGGCCAACACTGGTCTAGAAAAAAATATTGCACAGCTTAGGTAACACAACTTGATATCCTCATCAGTATTTCACTTACTAGCCGATGAGAAAGAAAGCCAGCTTCATGTCAGCCTTGAACCCCTTCAGCTCTCGGAATGCTTGCCAATGAGTGAACGTCCAGCTGACGTTTACTCTCGTTTTCCATTGTTCTATCACTCTCCTTCTTTACTTTTCTAGCCTCCTCTGATAGAGACGTCTTTCTTTTCCTTTTTGAAGTTTCTTCTATCCTCCCATCATCTGCCATATTGACTATTTGTAGCTTTGATGAAAGCAAGCAGCAAAGTCACACATCTGTTGTCTTCCTGGAATAACTAAAAATAATTATGTTTTGCTGTAAAATGGTTAACAGGTGTCGCACCAAAATCTGTGACCTGCCAGATTATGTGACTGTTTTTAAAACACACTATTTTAGCCAGAATATGGCAGTTAGATAAGATTAAGTTTAGGCATTAGGTTGGCAACACTTCATTTTAAACATGGGTTTTGTGTGGTTACGTTTAGCCTTAGCATCTTGGGGTTGGATGAAATATTGCATTTTAAGGGCAGGGTAGCATAATCTGATGGGTCACCGAACAGAAGCACTATTTGCTGGATCTTGAGCCCAGGGACAAAGAGTGAAAGCTAAACGCAGAATAAACCAATTGTCACTGTGATTGCTTCATTTTTCTATAGACAAATATATGTACATACACACATACAATCTATTTGAGGATGATTTAGTCACATTAAAACTCTAAGCATAGCAGCTTCAAGTAGTCACTGACAAATATGTAAAGCTAACAATTTTGCTCTGATGCACTTTTTACATGCATATAAAATCCCCCAAGTATCCTACATCTTATTCCAATAAAAATTAATGGATATAAGGAGAGATATCTGGAGATTTTAAGGCCAAAATTAAGTATGGAAAGTAAAATTTATATACTATACCGGACAGTTTGACAGACAAGAATGTACTAATATTCTGGAATTCACATTACCTAAAAGTATAATGAGTGGGGTTAGGACTTCTTTCTGTTATCAGGGCGGTTGAGTAACATCCTCCTACCAGACTTTGTCCCGAGTGGGAAGCTTTGTCGCCATGATGGATGTGTATGCGTAAATCTGTGTTCGCTTTTAACATGTAAGCACAGTTCAACTTTCTTCCTATTCTCTGTCTCTCTTTCACCCCTCCATCAGTACATAGAGCTCTGAGTTTGTGTCTGTATACATTATGTTCACAGGAGGTGGGCTGCGATCGACAGCTGGGCAGTGGTGCCAGGGAGGATAACTGTGGCGTCTGTGGTGGCGAAGGCTCCACATGTCGGCTGGTGCGTGGACAAGCTCTGCCTCACGTCTCACCAGAAGAGCGTAGGTGCACGCCCTGCTCCATGCTGTGGCAATAGGCTCACTATATTTCTGTCTATATTTCAAATATGCAACCCCTCCCCTCACTTGTGTATCCTTACTCGCTCAGGTTTCATATTTTAAGCTTGATATATCCAAGCTAAACTTTTACACTTTAACACTTGCTTGAATGGGCTTAAAAAAACTGAAATAGGCATCCCCTGTGCCAAATCTTCCCAAGTCCTGCATCTGCCGGGTCCCACAAATAGCTCATCCCATGAGATTTCCAAGCCCTTTCTGGTCTTATCTCTATCTGTGGCTGTGGACAATGAGTTTCAAAACTGGACAAAAAAACCCCCACTCTTTCTTTCTTCTTTGACAAATTTTGCTTTATTCTATATGATAGTGGAGATAGACAGGTAATATTGGTTTGCAAGAGAGCAAGACAAACACCAAATGTTTTGAGTCACATCCAGGATGCTGCCATCAGGTCTCAGTACATGCTTATCTGGAGCCAAACTCCCTTCTAACCCCTTTCCCAGCCATTCTTTATTGTGGCTAAATGATAGTTCTGGATATCTTTATACAGACCTAATATCATCAGCTGCCCTTGCTGTAGCCTGTTAGTCCATGCTAAGTGGGCCAAATGCCCTCAAATCCTGTCTCAGTTTTAGCCCATCCACAGCTCTGGCCTGGCCCTCTGTTATTGCCTCCAGCATTTATTTATCAAGACTGTGCTATTAACATGCCATCTGGCTACAGCCACCCACATATCCAGATTGAGCTACACCATCTACACTGTGATAATTTTTTTTTCTCTTGTGGGTTTCATAAAATTTAATGCCTAGATATTAAATTCATTAATGCATGCATAGCATTAGAGTTACAGCCTTTTATGTGAAACAAAAAGCTTTTTTGGTTCAGTTTAAGTTGGCTAAAGGCACAAAAGACCCTGCAAATCACCAAAAGCTGAGTAGGAGATGTGTGGATTTGTGAATTACTGTCATTTCCATATAAGTTTAAAGTTCACATAAGTTTACAGTTCTAGTTTAGTTCCAATTGTTCCGTCTGTCCCGAAAGATTAGATATGGGATAAGGCTGACTAGGCCATGGATAAAACCATGAACAGTTAAGTAAATAACATTGATTATCTCTTGTCAAGAGGTGGGATATATTAGGCAGCAAGTGAACAGTCCATTCTTGAAGTTGATGTGTTAGAAGCAGGAAAAATGGGCAAGCTGAAAGATTTGAGCGACTTTGACAAGGGCCAAATTGTGATGGCTAGATGACTGGGTAAGAGCATCTCCAAAACAGCAGATCTTGTAGGGTGTTCCCAGAATGCAGTGGTCAGTACCTACCAAAAGTGGTCCAAGGAAGGACAACCAGTGAACCGGTGACAAGGTAATGGGTGCCCAAGGCTCATTGTTGCACATTAGAGCGAAGGCTAGCCTGTCTTGTCCAATCCTACAGAAGAGCTACTGTAGCTCAAATTGCTGAAAGTGTTAATGCTGGCTATGATAGACAGGTGTCAGAACACACAGTGCATCACAGCTTGCTACGTAGGGGGCTGCGTAGCTGCAGACCGGTCAGAGTGCCCATGATTACCCTTGTCCACCACCGAAAGCTCCTACAACAGGCACGTGTGCATCAGAACTGGATCATGGTGCAATGGAAGAAGGTGGCCTGGTCTGATGAATCAAGTTTTCTTTTACATCATGTGGACAGCCATGTGCATGTACATCATTTACCAGGGGAAGAGGTGGCACCATGATGCACTGTGGGAAGAAGGCAAGCTGGTGGAGACAGTGTGATGCACAGGGCAATATTTTGCTGGGAAACCTTGGGTCCTGGCATTCATGTGGCTGTTACTTTGACTTGTACCACCTATCTAAACATTGTTGCAGACCAGGTACACCCATTCATGGCAATGGTATTCCCTGATGGCAGTGGCCTCTTTCAGCAGGATAATGTGCCCTGCCACACTGCACACATTATTCAGGAATGGTTTCAGGAACATGACAAAGAGTTCAAGATGTTGCCTTGGCCTCCAAATTCCCCAGATCTTAATCTGATCAAGCATCTGTGGGATGTGCTGGAAAAACAAGTTCGATCCATGGAGGCCCCACCTTGCAACTTACTGGACTTAAAGGATCTGCTGCTAACATCTTGGTGCCAGATACCAGAGGACACCTTCAGAGGTCTTGTGGAGTCCATGCCTCGACGGCTCAGAGCTGTTTTGGAAGCACGAGGGGGACCTACACCATATTAGGCAGATGGTTTAAATGTTTTGGCTGATTGGTGTATATTCCTCCATCCATCCATTATGCGAACCGCTTATCCTGCTCTCAGGGTCGTGGGGATGCTGGAGCCTATCCCAACAGTCACTGGGTGGCAGGTGGGGAGACACCCTGGACAGGCTGCCAGTCCTTCACAGGGCATGTATATTCATATTTATTTATAATAATGTCACTATGTCATGTCGAAAAAATTTTGAAAACAAAGGGATAAAAACATCAACAAACATTTTTTTTCCGACTGATTACAAAAACTAAAACTTGAAGTGCTTGCATCATCTCAGTCATTATCATTTATTCATCACAGGCCAATAAATACTTATCTTGCTCATAACTGTAATATATATTATAATGATTCATCGTTTACAGTATGTTAAAGATAATCCAATTTCCAGCATTTTTAATTACATAGGGTCAGAAAAACTCATGAATACCTTTTTTATGTCTGTGCATGCAGTGTGAAGGTACATTGAATGTTGAGTTTAGCCTAGCTTAGCTCAATTGCTGGATGTCTACCAGGATCATTAGCAGCTCCTCTCAAAAGAGGGGAAATATATCTCGTTACTGTATTTAATGGATGGTTAGTTTGTGAATGAACTTCATGTAAATACACACCACAAACCTATGCATTGGGGCACATTTCTGTTACAGTGAATAAGCATTTAAAAATGAAAATAAAAATCATTCCATAGTTTTAGACATGTTACTGCTGCCATGTATTAAGGTCTTGTGGAGACACTGTGAATATATCTTCACATTTTACCTGATTTGAAGCATGACAATCCAGTCTCCACCAAGGAAGAAGTTTGTTTGAACATTTGAAGGGCTGCTCAGTGTTTTCCTAAGTTTTAAAGGTTAATAAAGTAGATATTGGCAGCAAGTATATTTGCATACTCCATTTATTGGCTCCCCGGCTGAGGTATTGTATCACTTTTTTCAAATTAACTTGCTTTGGCATGGTTTCGAGAGTGGAAATGAACATGGCTGGGTCCCCTGAAAAACATTGATATTAGAAATCACAGCCAGCAACCATGTAAATATTTCTGTCTCAGTTTTAATATGTTGGGAGATATTTGGACTGTCACATAGCACACAGTAACACTTGGGAAGGGATGGGGGTTGGGGTCAGTAGTCCTTTGTTAGACTTCACTAGTTTTTAGAAATGTGACATCAACGGATAAAAAGTGGCTTTGTTTTAAAAATATAAAATATAGTCTTCTTCTTTCAGCTTATTCTGTTTCTCAGGGGTTGGCACCAATGGCGGCCGATGTGGCCATTGTTGTTGTTGTTTTTTGGGGGGGGGGGGTTCCCCCTTTTTTCCCCAATCTTCTGAGCCATCCTGGTCGCTGCTCCGCCCTCTTTGCTGATCTGGGGAGGTGCTGCAGACTACCACGTGCCTCCTCCGATACACATGGAGTTGCCAGCTGCTTCTTTTCACTTGATGGTGAGGAGTTTCGCCAGAGGGACGTAGTGCATGGGAGGATCATGCTATTCCCCCTCCCCCTCGAACAGGCGCCCCAACCAACCAGAGGAGGTGCTAATGCAGCCACCAGGACACATACCCACATCCGGCTTCCCACCTGCAGACACGGCCAATTGTGTCTGTAGGGACGCCCAACCAAGCCGGAGGTAACACGGGGATTCAATCTGCCAATCCCCATGTTGGTAGGCAACGGAATAGACCGCTACACTACTTGGACGCCCCCATGGCGGCCGTTGTTATCACTTCTTAATTGGATGGTTAGCTAGTTTGAGAGACACATCCATGAATTGTTGCTGAGAAGTTAAGTAAAAATGTTTTTAGTTTAAGTGATTTGAATACAACTTCTCAAAGAGCAATCATGTGAACTGATGCCGTTCAAAGGAAATCCTTACCTTTTTTTTTATTGTCTTAACAACAGTGAGCTTGATCTCAAAGTGTGTTACCGCATTTTCCGGTACCACAGCCAGTGTCCCCTAATGACCAGCACAAGGCTGTCTTTGTACAGCTCCAGTAAATGGGGATGGACTCGAGCCCTACGCAGTGGAAAGAGACTTTATATTGTTTTTGGAGAGCTCTGGTCTTCAGCATCACCTTCATCTGCCAGTTGCACTTAAGTCACCTCTCCTTGTCCAAGAACCCCCCACCCCCACCCCCTGCCCCCACCTCTTCTCTGTCTTGCATGTTAGGAACAGGAATCATCAGGAGTGACACAATGAAGACATACTGGAAGGTTTGTGTCCATGGGCAAGATGTAGCTGTTTTCACAGCATATCTGCAGTTACTATAAAGAGCCTGTTCCAAGTACACTTCTATCCTGGTTTAAAAGTACGAGCAGTTATCCAGTAAGCTGCTGAGGACCGTGACAACATGAGGCTTTCGTCCAGGTCCCTTTGAAGAGCTGGCAAAGTGAAGGGCACACTAAAGAATCAGGTAGCTGGGCTGTCCAGCTATGAACACTTTTGGATAAATCAAGAGTCTCTCTGGTTTACAGACTGTTGGGATTAGGGGTTTCAGGGTTTCAGGGCTTGGAACAGAATTGTAATAATTGGAAGAATTGTGCCTGGCAACTGCTCTCAGGCCTAAGGGACTATGCTCATGACAGATTTTAGAATTAGACATGGAAACAGAACTAAGATATTGCGCACCACCCAACCCAAACCTTAGAAATTATGTGAAAAATTTGCCCAATCTGGACCCAAACCACTCGGTTCAATAGTGGTTGTGTTTTTTGGATGTGAGAGGCATCCAGCACTGTGAATTTTGTATGTTCATATAGCCTGATCTTGTAGCCTGCACTGTAATCAACTGATTAATCAATAATTCAATCAATCAACCAACCTTTATCACATTTTGTTTTTAAAAAATACAATGCAATGTACTTTACATGCAAAACAGGTAAAATACGGGACACTATACCAGGGAAAAAAATCCTTACTCTTCTATCCTCAATGCTTCAAGCAGAAATCAAGGGCCTTGGGCTCAGGGCTTTCTAGAGGAACATTTCTATGGTCACCATTAATCCACTCTCAACGCTCGTAATAAGTATCTAACTCTTCTGACCACAGAATCACCTTATCCTAGGATTTGTTTTTTTTCTGTTCCTCTAGCCTCCTTTTTTTCAGCTTCATCGTCTCTCTTCATTTGAACTTTCCCCTCTCCTTGCACCATGGCTGGTTCAGCATCCTGAAAGAGGAGAATGGATTCATTTAATAACCCACAGACAGTGTTCTGTTACCACCGAGTTTATTTACTACAATACATACACACACACACACACGCACACGCACACACACACACTCTTAATCATTCTCAGTCATTCTCATCCATTATTCATGTCTTTTCATTTTATCAGTCATTATATTTGGAATATGAATTTGGAATATGAATTGGCCACAGCATTCCCTGAAGTCCCAGTTTATTGGTCAAGGAGACTTGCGTAAAATGAGCACACAACTGTTTATCTGTTTTTCCCTCTTCTCTTGTTTGTTTTGAAGGTGATTTTTTTTTTAATGTTTGGTCGCATACTTACCTTTCCTTTATGGAAAATAAAAAATGAGCATAACTAAGCTAATTTTAATGCTGAAAAAAATCAGAATTGCAGATTCAGATTCTGTGAGTTATTATGTTAGGGGCAAAGACCCAGGCCAGCAGGCAGGTACTTAATTGCTGGACCCAGAGCATGGTTATCAGAGGGACAAACAGCTTTGTCGACTGCGGAAAATAGCATTAGTGCTCCACTTGTCAACAAAACTCTCACCTTGTAGCCAGGTCTTTCTCTTGCACCACAGAGAGGGAAACGTGTTGTGTGAAAAGTCAGGACTTAGCAAAAACATTGCCTGTCTAACCCAAAAATAATAATAATAAAAAAATGAACAAAAGGAGAAAAAAAACAGCAATCTCTCAGTTGCAGGAAATACTATAGATAAACCATGTCTCCTCCACGCATGAGCGATGAGATTCTACACATAACACAGGGGGATAGATTTGTGACCAGGGCCAGGCACAGAAACAAAAAGGAGAGGGGGGTTCTTATAGACCTCGTGTAACTTAAATAACCAAAAACCAACAACACATTAGCAAGCTTGACACTCAGTCAATGTTTTCTTAGCAGGCACAGTCCAAAGCCTACGAATGATCCTCCTATTTCAGAGGAACTCAACAGTTCAATGCGGCTCTCGTTTCACATACACACAGCCCTGTGTCATGGAATCAGCAGGCACCTTCTCTTGCCAGTTTAAACACAGACACACGCACACACACACACACACACACACACACACACAGCCACTGCTGTTTCCACCTGCTCCCAAATCATTGCCCAAACCTGTTCCTTCACAGCCACAAAGTTCAGCTGATCTGGAAGGTTGGTCAATGTTGCAATACTATTATCATTTAAAATATAATTTTCATGGTAACGGCAACAGTTAACAACATGATGGTCTACTTTAAAACATCCCAATATGATGCAAAATTCACTTTCATAGGTCCTCACTTTTTCACACATACTCTCACAAATCCAAACACCTACAACCATGTATGTCTGTGCAGGAACAGATACACAGCGAATGATTTCGCTTGAAGGGACAGTTCACCCCAAAATCAAAAATACATCTTTTTCCTTTTAGTTTTGGAGCTATCGACTGATCAGCCGTAGAGATGTCTGCCTTCTCTCGAATATAATAGAATTGGAGGGCACTCGGCTTGATTTGCTCAAAGTACCAAAAAAGAAAAAAGTTTTTCGAAAAACTCAACAGATATGTCTTTTCCCAGAAATTATGACCCAGTTAACTATTTTCTTAGACTGAACTACACCTACATCTACAGCGACAACTATATCTACATACACACACACACACACACACACACACACACACACACACACACACACACACACACACACACACACACACATATGCTCTTATACAGTGCATCCGGAAAGTATTCACACCCCTTCACTTTCCCCACATTTTGTTATGTTACAGCCTTATTCCAAAATTGATTAAATTCCTTTTTTTTCTCATCCGTCTACACACAATACCCCATAATGACAAAGTGAAAAAGGTTTTGTAGAAATTTTTGCAAATTTATTAAAAATAAAAAACTGAAATATTGCATGTACATAAGTATTCACACCCTGCTATGACACTCAAAATTGAGCTCAGGTTCATCCTGTTTCCACTGATCATCCTTGAGATGTTTCTACATCTTGATTGGAGTCCACCCGTAGTAAATTCAATTGATTGGACATGATTTGGAAAGGCACACACCTGTCTATATAAGGTCCCACTGTTGACAGTGCATGTCAGAGCAGAAACCAAGCCATGAAGTCAAAGGAATTGTCTGTGGACCTCCGAGACAGGATTGTATCGAGGCACAGATCTGTGGAAGGGTACAAAAAATTTCTACGGCTTTGAAGGTCCCGAAGAGCACAGTGGTCTCCATCATTCGTAAATGGAAGAAGTTTGGATCCACCAGGACTCTTCCTAGAGCTGGTCGCCCAGCCAAACTGAGCAATCGGGGGAGAAGGGCCTTGGTCAGGGAGGTGACCAAGAACCCGATGGACACTCTGACAGAGCTCCAGCGTTCCTCTGTGGAGATGGGAGAACCTTCCAGAAGGACAACCATCTCTGCAGCACTCCACCAGTCAGGCCTCTATGGTAGAGCGGCCAGACGGAAGCCTCTGCTCAGTAAAAGGCACATGACAGCCCGCTTGGAGTTTGCCAGAAAGCACCTAAAGGACTCTCAGACCATGAGAAACAAGATTCTCTGGTCTGATGAAACCAAGATTGAACTCTTTGGCCTGAATGCTAAACGTCACATCTGGAGGAAACCAGGCACCTCTCATCACCTTGCTAATACCATCCCTACAGTGAAGCATAGTGGTGGCAGCATCATGCTGTGGGGATGTTTTTCAGCGGCAGGAACTGGTAGACTAGTCATGATCGAGGGAAAGATGAATGGAGCAAAGTACAGAGAGATCCTTGATGAAAACCTGCTCCAGAGCTCTCAGAACCTCAGACTGGGTCGAAGGTTTACCTTTCAACACGGCAACGACCCTAAGCACACAGCCAAGACAACGAAGGAGTGGCTTCGGGACAACTCTTTCAATGTCCTTGAGTAGCCCAGCCAGAGCCCAGACTTGAACCCCATTGAACATCTCTGGAAAGACCTGAAAATAGCTGTGCAGCGACGCTCCCCATCTAACCTTACAGAGCTTGAGAGGATCTGCAGAGAAGAATGGGAGAAATACCCCAAATATAGGTATGCCAAGCTTGTAGCTTCATACCCAAGAAGACTTGAGGCTGTAATGGCTGCCAAGGGTGCCTCAACCAAGTACTGAGTAAAGGGTGTGAATACTTATGTACATGCAATATTTCAGTTTTTTATTTTTAATAAATTTGCAAAAATTTCTACAAAACTTTTTTCACTTTGTTATTATGGGGTATTGTGTGTAGATTGATGAGGGGGAAAAAAGGAATTTAACCCAATTTGGAATAAGGCTGTAGCATAACAAAATGTGGGGAAAGTGAAGGGGTGTGAATACTTTCCGGATGCACTGTATGTGGAGAAACAGGCAGGTGCACAGGGACGGCACTCACAACACATAGTGGCTCTCACACACACACACACACACACACACACACACACACACACACACACACACACACACACACACACACACACACACACACACATGTAGGCCTACAGCAACACAAACCTTCACACACTCGCCCACACAACTACTGACACACAGACCCAGATAAGCAAGAGTACAATCAAAAGTTAAACAAAGCTTGGAGTGCGACCCTCATGGGAGGTGGCTGCGGGAAGCCATATTAGATATGTGGAACTGAGATAGTATCAGTTGAGTGATTTGAGCAGAGACACTGCTTCCGGCTTGGAGGGAGATGGAGTCGGGGAGACCCTCAGAGAGCTTTAGACTGGGTGGCCAGGAAGGTGGTGGCAGAGTATATTTGAGTTATGGTGGTTCTCTATGAGAGATCAGGTTTTATTTTGTCCATTATCTAATACCACCACTGGAAATTGAGATCTCATTTTAGTACAAAGGACTGCAATAAGACCCTGTGCACACACATGCACGCACACACACACACACACACACACACACACACACACACACAAGCCAAACATATCCCATTTATTCTCTGAAGGGGTCAGACTGAAATATTTGGCATCTTGAGTAGAATCAGTGTCAATCAACAGTATCACTTTTATTCATTTTCACATTTTCTTACATTCAGGACCTGCATGATGGGTTGTCGTTCTCCCCTTCTTTCATTTTAGCAGTTAACTCTCCATGTATGCATAATGCATAGCTACCTTAGGCGCTTAGTGGCCCAGACATCTTTCATGACTTTTATCTCTACTCAAAGTGACAAGTTTTGCCTGTTTTGCTTTTTTTGCCATCTTATCTCACACATTCTGTTATACTGACAAGAGATTCAAGGTCAAAATGGATCGCTAGCGTAATTATTATTCACTTTGTCAGTTAAGATAGTGACTCTATGATTGTATGAACAATACAAATGGCATTGGAGGGAACATCAGTCTGCCAGCTATATGCATGACAACAAACCCATACACAAGTGTAAGCTCTCATTTCAGACTTCCATGTACGAGCGTGTGTGCTGTCCATGAATTTCGCTGGGAATCTGGTTTATTTAGTTCACTGTGTAAATGCTGCATTTCTTCACGTGCCTGTTAGGATCACGTAAAGATGTATTTTGTAAGCAAGATGACAAAAGAGTGATAGGTGCTGCTGCTTAAAAAAAGATGACACCGTTGAAATGGTCGGTAATTACAGTTTGGATTAGTCAGAAGCACATTTGAGGCATAACTTTGTAATTTGACAGAATCTATGCCCAAGTACATAAACCTGAAAAGGTAATTGAGGTTACAGGTGCTGATAGCCATATTTTTTTGGCATTTTTATACCTTTATCACATAGTGATAGTGGAGGAAGACAGGAAATGGAGAGATAGAGAAAGAGTGAGACAGAGAGGTAAGACGTGTAACAAAGGTCGCCGGCTGGATTCGAAACGGCGATGGTTGCGACCATATGGCCATGCGCTCTAACCATTCGGGTACGGAGGCAACCTAATAGCCTTATTTTTTCTTTCTTTTTTTTTGGATTTTTTTCCCCTTTTTCTCCCTAATTGTACATGGCCAATTACCCCACTCTTCTGAGTCATCCCGTTCACTGCTCCACCCCCTCTGCTGATCCCGGGAGGGCTGCAGACTACCACGTCTCCTCTGATACATGTGGAGTCGCCAGCTGCTTCTTTTTACCTGACAGTGAGGAGTTTCACCAGGGGGACACAGCACATGGGAGGATCACGCTATTTCCCCCAGTCCCCCGCTCCCCCCAACAAGTGCCCCGACTGACCAGAGAAGGCGCTAGTGCAGTGACCAGGACACATACTCACATCCGGCTTCCCACCGGCAGACACAGCCAATTGTGTCTGTAGGGATGCCCGACCGAGCCGGAGGTAACACGGGATTCGAACCAGTGATCCCCATGTTGGTAGACCACGGAATAGACCGCTACGCTACCTGGATGCCTGTTAATAGCCTTATTTTAATTGGAAAAGATTGTCTGTTCAATTTAGTAATCTGTTCATTTTGGATGTAAGTCATCCAAACATATTTGACTGTAATCCGACCAGGTCATCGAGTGCGAGTCTATTGTGATGATATTGTTCGGATGATATTTAGCAGGTAGGTAGTAACAGATGGCATTATGATAAATTTAAGCCTTCCCAATCCTCCTTGTGCTTATTCTTGCAGCTTTGAAGACAGTAGTTGAAGCCCCCATTGGAAGCCGCTTTCTCCGCGTCAATGCTAAAGGCCCTGATATCATAGGTGAGTGATGTGTACATCTGAGCCCGCTCTGCGGGAAGAGAGACAGCTCGGTGGGACTCTTATCAGATTGTATGAGCAATTCTTCCCTTGCTTGTTTAAGCACACCATCACCCATCGAAACACACACATGCATGCGTCACGCACATGTGCGCACACACACACACACACACAAACACATGCCTTACACAATGTTTTACCTTATCTTTTTATGTACTCACTCTATCTCAGTCTGGGCTAACAAATGTGCTGGCTGGAGCTCAGTGTAGTTACACCACTAGTCCTCATTCTGCATATGTGTGTGTGAGAGAGAGTGAGAGAGAGAGGTAGAAAGGGATAAAAGGAGATAGAGGAATACAGGAATACATTCAGAGATACAGAAATAGCATTTAGAATGAGAAAATATTAGCCGGACAGACATGAAAGTAGAACTAGGGAATGTTAATGACGTTACCAACCATGTTAAGAAACATTACTTTTTTGGGATACAAGCAGACTACTGCACAAAGGATAGTGGGTAGGATTTAGTTTTGGGAATGAATTCCTTCATAATTCTGAATGAAAAAAAAAAACCTGAATTGAAACATCCCAAACCTGTCCTGCAGCTTGTCAGTATGATCCTGTGCTGCCCTTGAATGTTTGTGGTTCTTTTCTTTTTTGTGTGGGTTTTTTGTCTTTTTTTTTCTTCCATTTTTACTCAGCTGTGAATTGGGAATCTGCTACACAGCTCGAGTCCACAATAAACTCAGATATACCCAGCATATGTCCATCCAGTGACCTTGTACACACTTCTGTAGTTCCGACAACATAATACTCCCAGGACTGTCAGGCTTTAGAGGATGTGTGCTTTGTCAGATGGTTCAGAATGGGAGGTTGCAGAGCCCTCGAAATGACTTTAGCAGATCATCAGCTATCAAGAGATCAGTGTGGTGGATTTTGGGACAGTATAGAAGGAGCGGTTGAAAGAAGAGAAAGACCACAGTAACATTTACAACTCTCCTAACCTAACCTCAGGTTCATGAACTCCTTCAAAACTAAATATTATTTGAAGTCTAATCGTATTTTCACCCCATGGCTACATGGGTCCTTTATAAAGGGACTATTTAGATAAGCTGTGAATTCTTTGGGGAAAAGTTGTAATTGAAGTAAAAAGTACATGAGACCAGTCTGCTCAAAACAAACTCATTTGGTCGAAATGCTGAAACCTTAGTTATTGTTGAAGTGAAAATAATACTTTGGCAATTGCGTTTGGTATTCTCCATCGCAAAGTGTAGTGAAAGGAATGCATACTGTTTGTAAGAGAAAAATAAACTGTGAAGAGATGAGAGATGAACAGTTATACTTTGCAGTATGTTGCACCATCTGAATATGATTATGCATTGCATAGGGGATAGCTCTATCTATCCTGTGCTAGTTTTCCCGTGCACCAAGCCAATTATCTTGTCACAGACACTTACCATTGACATCAGCTGATGTCATTAGAAACCATGGGAATTTCACTCATCCGTGTTTTTACTGTTAACCTGCCATATCACTATCTCGGTGTCCTCCAGTGATAGTAGTTTTTCTACACCTGGCAAATTCTAGACATTTTTCTCGCAATGGGCCACTTCAAACTAGCAATAACTGTTACTTTAGCAAACATCTTTCTCTCGCTTGTCGTTCTTGCACTTTTTCTTTCTCTCTCTCTCAGTCATTGAGGCTGTCTCGCTTCACGGGAGGACAGAAGAGACCAGTCTGATGTCTACAGGCTCCTTTGTGATAGGGAACACCTCCCTGGACTTCCAGAGAGGGACAGACAGGCAGACACTGAGGACACAGGGACCACTCAGTGCAGATTTCATCATCAAGGTGAGACGAAGCTGAGAGATGAGAGACAAAGCAGCAACACAGCCGGTAGTGTTTTTGCATTTTCGTCTCCTTCCCTCCCTACTCATGTTGCTCATTTTCTCTCCCACTCCCTTTCATTTTAGTCTATGTTTTGTTGCATGTCATACATACTCTCCTGTCTGCAACTCTGTTTAATTTATGTCGCTATTTTTAGTCAAGTCTTTCTTGAAAATGGCATTCTGAATCTCAATGGTACTTTACCTGGTTAAGTAAAGGCTTAATTTGATGTTCACATGTTGTTAATGGTGCAATATAAACAAATCAAACTTGGCCGAGCAATGTCTAGCAAGACAGTGAAATTTCCCAAACCTGTTTCATTAAAATAATTGCTTTAGGCGCAGCTGGTATCATTGGTATAGAGACCTGTTGATCCTATGAAACTTCAGTCTGCACCGACTGTATTGTCTCACAATGCTTCTGATATTGTAATAACAATAAAGATAAGCACTCTAGCAAAACAGGTCAGTTGCAGGATCATTTGTCTCTCTATAACAAATAAGCATTGTGCAACGACTCATTCATCATACCCACTATAACCCAATGGGCAAAGTGGAGCATTACATAACAAAAACCTTCTGAGTTGTGTTTCAAATGAAACCAGTAAAGTCACACATTACCATGTGGGATTTGCATAGCAGCTCATGGCACAAAATCCATTCACCCTCTTTGTCTGAACAAGGGTTGAAAGGGGCTGGGGCCTATCTCAGCATGCATTAGGTAGAAGGCAGAGAGACACCTTGGATAGTTTAAAGACTACAGTTCACCTGTCTTGCATGCCTTTGGACTGTTGGGGGAAGCTGTAGTACTTGGTAAAAACCTGTACAAAAAAGGGAAGAATATGCAAACTCCACACTGAACGACTATGACACTATAGTTGTGAGACAACAGTGCTAAACACTAAGCCATTAGTCTCAAAAATACTATTGGTTTTCAAACATGTATGATTGAACCTGTGATGTCTGCTTTTCGTGTTGAAATTAACAATTAGATGCAAGTAGGAGGATGAGTTTCAACTCCTTAACTGCATACACATTTTGTCTGATGCATGAATAAAAAAAGATTAGTCTAGTTTAGGTTGGTAGGACAGCCTGGTTTGTTATTGCCAGTATTTGACAGCCTAAGAGGTCTCTAGTGGTGATTAAAAGTCTCTAGTGAAACATATTGGGTGCATTTCAATAAGGCTTCGCTTTCTGGCTTTCACATCTCAACTAAAGCTGGTCTGTGCACATAGATCAAAAAGCTTGGAGAAAACCATTGACCCAACTTACACTTATACCCCTCTCTTCTCTTCTCTTTTCTTCTCTTCTCTTCTCTTCTCTTCTCTTCTCTTCTCTTCTCTTCTCTTCTCTTCTCTTCTCTTCTCTTCTCTCTTCTCTTCTCTTCTCTTCTCTTCTCTTCTCTTCTCTTCTCTTCTCTTCTCTTCTCTTCTCTTCTCTTCTCTTCTCTTCTCTTCTCTTCTCTTCTCTTCTCTTCTCTTCTCTTCTCTTCTCTTCTCTTCTCTTCTCTCCTCTCCTCTCCTCTCCTCTTTCTCTTCTCTCCCATTATTTCCTTCTGTGCTCTCCTCCACTCCACTGCATTCTACTGTATCTACTATATTAACCTCTTATCTACTCTGCTGTCTTCTCCTTTATTGTTTTGTCCTCTCCTGTCTCCCCCACCCCCTCTCATCTTTTGTCCTCTTCTCTCCTCTCTTCCACTGTATTCTACTGTTCTTTACTTCCACACCCCTCCAGATTAAGTATGGAGGGCCAAGGGACACGGCGGTCCAGTTCCTCTTTTACCAGCCCATCAGGTACCGGTGGAGAGAGACTGACTTCTTTCCCTGCTCCGTCACCTGTGGGGGAGGTGAGGCTCAACAGATTGTCAGTGACCAAAAAACCCCCAAAACAAAACAAAAACAAATAGTTGTAGTTCAAGCATCATTAGTAAAAGGTACATGCAGTGCTGCTAGGAAAATGAAATGCCAACATGTGGTCATATTCAACAGTGACATTTAAAAAAGGAAAACACTGAGAGGAAACATATTTGAAAAAGTTAAATGTAATTATAAAGTTAGAATAAAGATAAAGGCAAAGTTTGTTTCAAAAGAGAATTTGTCATGAAATATATTAAGTTTTGTTTCCCATTACACCAACAAGGTGGCTTACTTTCAATATTTCCCATTGGTTCTTTGCAGCAATTGGCTCCATTTTCAGCATCATCACTTGATGTTAGACATAACAGTTGACATTTCATATATTAGAGCCTGTGTTGTGTGCCCATCTAGGTTACCAGCTGAACTCTGCAGAGTGTACGGACATCCGCTCCAACCAAACCTTGCCTGAGCAGCACTGTAACAGCTACCCCGAGAACACCAAACCCACACCCAAACTCAAGGAGTGCAACATGGACCCTTGTCCAGAAAGGTCAACTCCTTACCTTTCAACTTTGTTGGTTTAGGCTCAATAAATATGGCAGGAGACTATTGGGGACAAGCCCAGACCTGGTGGCCTCCAGTTAGGGGATAGATTTTGGGTCAGTTATTGGAGCAATATTTTTTCTTTTCCTTGTGTCAGATGGAGCTTCAAATTTTAGGACAAAGTTAATTGCGGCTGCAGTTTTCATTTTTCTCCTCAGGGAAAAAGTGCTGATCCTCTTTTTTTTTTTAAAGGGCTTGATCAATCAAGGGTCTAATCGATAGGCTTATTATTCAGCAATGCTACCTTGGAAGTGCAAAGAGTTTATTATTCACTGCCTCATTAATTGTGAAAATGTAATCGTTATCTGAAAGGACATTCATGAGAACTAGTACCTGGAAATCTTTTCTGTCTTCGTGGCTGCTTTTAGGAAGTTGTTGAGTTTTAAAGTCTCACTTTGTTTATGTGGCGTGTTTTGTCTCCCAGTGATGGATTCATAGAGGTGATGCCATACGACCACTTCCAACCACTGCCTCGGTGAGTGACGCATACAATCCATCATTTATAATTCAGCTACTAAACACTAGCACAACGAAATACCTTCCAAGCCATATCATTGCCAAGGCCTGTCCCCTGTTTAGTCTGACTTCATCCTTGCATCAGCATGAGTGTGAGCAAGCTCCAAATGTGTCGGATCTGCGTATGGAGTTTTTACAGCTCAATCCAAGAGTAGTTTCACGGCCTCATACTGTCTGTTCTGTAGATCTAAGGGTCTCTCCAGCCCTGTGCAGACTCTGATCTCATCGTCTGGCACAGAAGTCCGATTGGGTGTGATCGGTGGTGTAAGGCAAGGGTGACTGCACCATACTCTGTCATTAGGATGGAACTATTGTAACCTGTCATACCCATTAGACGTGTTTGGCTGTATTGTAATTTGGCATGCTGATCTATGCCAAGGTATGTTGAGTCATTGCCAGAGTAAAGTTAATTGATGTGTATAAGTCAGTAGGTACATGCCTTTCCACATAAGACACGTTTTTTTTATTTTGATTTCCAATGGCATGTGTCCAAACTCTGCAGGAAAAAAACAATAGTGTTTCATTTAATCTAATACTGTCTGTGTTAAACTAAATACACTCTATACAACATCATATGTTGTATAGAGTGAACCGCATCCCTCGGTGATGTTGGCAATGCCCCCCCATCTATCTTTATGCACTGTACTAAGTCCTGTAGTACTATTTGATTTATAAAATATGTAGATTGTGTGTATTGTTTAATATAAAATTCCTTATAAATATGATTAATGTACCATATAGGTGTATTTTTGGTTGGGAAGCTTGTGTATATAATTTTTCTAGTTGTTCACATCACACAATCATATCTCATGGACCTGTTCAGAAAAGTACACACATGCACACAAGATCCCCCCCCCTTTTCTTAACAATTGTATTCGGCCAATTACCCCACTCTTCCTGAGCCATCCTGGTCGCTGCCCCCCCCCCCCCCCCATGCCGATCTGGGGAGGGCTGCCAGTCACTTATTTTTCACCTGATAGTGAGGCGTTTCGCCAGGGGACATAGCCCGTGGGAAGATCATGCTGTTCTCCCCAGTTCCCCCTCCCCCCTGAACAGGTGCCCCGACTGACCAGAGGAGGCGCTAGTGCCGCGACCAGGACACATACCCACGTCTGGCTTCCCACCTGCAGACACGGTCAATTGTGTCTGTAGGGACGCCCAACCAAGCCGAAGGTAACACAGGGACTCGATCTGGCAATCCCCCTGTTGGTAGGCAACGGAATAGACTGCCATGCAACCCAGACGCCCCTGCACACAAGATTTTTAATAAATCAATTCATTTTTCCACAATATGTTTCCACTTTTTTACAACAAATGCATTGTCACTCTTGTCTTTGGTTCTGTCTTTATAATTCATTTACACCATATTTATGGTAGGGTATGTTCCTTCTGTACTGTAAACTTTAATTTGCTCTATTTTGAAGTGAAATGCATTGCAAGTTTCTGTATGCAATGCTCAGAAAAAATGAGTTTGATTGATTGTCTGCTTGACTTGATTGATTGATTGATTGGTTGATTGATTGGTTGATTGGTTGGACGGTAAGATAAGTAAAATATGCTTTTGCTTCTGGTTCTGGTGTTCCTTTTGTTGACATGAACCAAGAGTGAGTCCTCTGCTGATGCAGTGTGTTTCTCCAGTTGGGAACAGGGTCCGTGGACCCAGTGTTCGGTGTCATGCGGGGAACTTGGGGGGTTGCAGGAGCGCAGCGTGGTGTGTGTGGAAGAGGACACACATGGCCAGTTCTCCCAGGTGGAGGAGTGGAAATGCACTCACTCCCCCCGGCCCGTCACACGACAGATGTGCAACACCTTTCCCTGCCCTCACTGGGTGGCCATGGAATGGTCTCAGGTCAGTTTCAGTTAGCTTTTTTCTTCTAAAATTAGATATAGCCCAATCCGCAACAACATATGCCACACCAACAAAATAGAGGTACAATCAGAGATAAAATAGAAGTAGTGTTTTAATGAATGGAAGAATTTTCTTTCAAAAAGGGAGCTTTATTGTTTCAAAATAAGGCCGTCATAGACCTCCTTTGAGCTTTCTATAGAGATAAATATAATTAAAATGTGTTGATGGATCAGCTGGGGATCTATGCATGAAGCTTTCCATGTGCATCATCTGTTCTAAAAGTATGGGATGTTAATATGGGGAATGTGTGCCTTGATATTTCAGTGCACAGTGACGTGTGGCCGTGGGCTGCGTTACCGTGTAGTTCTCTGTATTGACCACCGGGGGCAGCACATTGGCGGCTGTAAGACAGCACTTAAACCGCACGTTAAAGAAGACTGCTTGGTCCCCATTGCCTGCCACAAGCCCAGAGGTAAGAGAGTGGTACTGGCGACAAAGTCTTGTTGTGTTTGGATGTTTGGGGCTGACATATGGGGGGTTTTTTTGCAGCCAGCAGCTGTGTTGAATGAGCTATGGCGTCCCTGTTGTCCTCAATACCCTCACTCACCAACTTCATCACTGAAAGACTGGCCTCATTTACATCAGCCTCCATTAGTGGCCCTGATTTATGACCCATCTTCCACCATAAATGACCATCTTTACTTATGAAACCACTGGATTCCTTAAAAGCTAATATTTATCTACCAAAGAAGCTTGTGTTCTAGCTTGCCATAAATTTCACATGCCTACACCATCGCCAGGTTGTTTTTTTTTTGTGCAAAGAACTGAAGGCATCTTGACACTTCCGCCAGATTATTCACTGCAAGACAAGCCACGAGCCACCCACTCCTCCAGACTAAAGTTTAGTTTGCCGCTTCATGGCCAATAATAGCCGTAATAACAAGGCACTGGGTTTCAGTTAATGGACTGTTGCATAAATATTTGACCAAAATTTATGTAGGCTAATATCGGCAGTATTTAGATAAAGGCTCCTTTAGTCTGAATACCTTAGCACCTTTGTGTTCACCAAAGTTTGAAATATATCGAGAGAGAGATAGAGAGAGAGAGAGAGAGAGAGAGAGAGAGAGAGAGAGAGAGAAGGGGAGGAAGGAGATGGTGTTCATTGCCAAGATAGTTATATAGAGAGATATATTCCAAAATTTTGGCCCCAAAAAATATTTTGATCATCTTCGAAGTTCAATTAAACACTTTGCTATGGTGCTTAGACTGGATTTTACGTGTGTACTGTGCTCAATTATTCCTGCTCTCTAATCTGCTAGTCACAGGAATAAGTGGCCTATGCAAGATGCATACTAACAGTGTCAAAATTCAACTTCACGTTTTAATCTGCAGGTTTGGACCAAGTTTGTATGCGCCTCTCATTGCTCACTGAAAGCCTGAGAATATTTCCAGCACTTCCATTAGGTTCCTGATGTTGGAAAAAAGAGGTCAGCCTGTTTCAGGCAATTTGTTCCAAACAGAAAACAATAGTTAGTGTTTCTGATCTTGCTTTCTGCCCCCAAAATAACCAAAATTTCGGAAACCATGAAAAAATGAAACGAAAATGCAAAATATTATTAGCGAAATTTCCTAATAATAATAATACTACAGACAGCATAACGTCGAAACAAAAGATCAAAACAAAAAATAAAAGCATAAAATCAACAAAAAAAATCAGAACATAAGGTTCTATGCGTTATACATAAATCACAATATTTTGTGTGATTCTTTCAGTGTGATTCATAAGATTGATTGACGTCATATAAGCTAAAGATAAAGGACATATGTTTTGCTACTCTAACACATATCAACTTACACTCACTGGCCACTTTATTAGGTACACCTTGCTAGTACTGGGTTGGACCCCCTTTTGCCTTCAGAACTGCCTTAATCCTTCGTGGCATAGATTCAACAAGGTACTGGAAACATTCCTCAGAGAGTTTGGTCCATATTGACATAATAGCATCGCGCAGTTGCTGCAGATTTGTCGGCTGCACATCCATGATGCGAATCTCCCGGTCCACCACATCCCAAAGGTGCTCTATTGGATTGAGATCTGGTGACTGTGGAGGCCATTTGAGTACAGTGACCTCATTGTCATGTTCAAGAAACCAGTCTGAGATGATTCGAGCTTTATGACATGGCGCGTTATCCTGCTGGAAGTAGCCATCAGAAGATGGGAACACTGTGGTCATAAAGGGATGGACATGGTCAGCAACAATACTCAGGTAGGCTGTGGCGTTGACATGATGCTCAATTGGTACTAAGGGGCCCAAAGTGTGCCAAGAAAATATCCCCCACACCATTACACCACCACCACCAGCCTGAACCGTTGATACAAGGCAGGATGGATCCATGCTTTCATGTTGTTGACGCCAAATTCTGACCCTACCATCCGAATGTCGCAGCAGAAATCGAGACTCAGACCAGGCAACGTTTTTCCAATCTTCTATTGTCCAATTTTGGTGAGCCTGTGCGAATTGTAGCCTCAGTTTTCTGTTCTTAGCTGACAGGAGTGGCACCCGGTGTGGTCTTCTGCTGCTGTAGCCCATCTGCCTCAAGGTTCGACGTGTTGTGCGTTCAGAGATGCTCTTCTGCATACCTCGGTTATAATGAGTGGTTATTTGAGTTACTGTTGCCTTTCTGTCAGCTCGAACCAGTCTGGCCATTCTCCTCTGACCTCTGGCATCAACAAGGCATTTTCGCCCACAGAACTGCCGCTCACTGGATATTGTCTCTTTTTCAGACCATTCTCTGTGAACCCTAGAGATGGTTGTGCGTGAAAATCCCAGTAGATCAGCAGTTTCTGAAATACTCAGACCAGCCCGTCTGGCACCAACAACCATGCCACGTTCAAAGTCACTTAAATCACCTTTCTTCCCCATTCTGATGCTCGGTTTGAACTGCAGCAGATCGTCTTGACCATGTCTACATGCCTAAATGCATTGAGTTGCTGCCATGTGATTGGCTGATTAGAAAT
Organism: Lampris incognitus; assembly: GCF_029633865.1. Classification (NCBI taxonomy): domain Eukaryota; kingdom Metazoa; phylum Chordata; class Actinopteri; order Lampriformes; family Lampridae; genus Lampris; species Lampris incognitus. Next base: position 35,608,185 of record NC_079214.1, on the reverse strand, counting down.
TTGCGTTAACGAGCAGTTGGACAGGTGTGCCTAATAAAGTGGCCGGTGAGTGTATATTGCCATATGAAATATATCACCTCCAAATCATTAGAACAGCAGCCTAACAAAAAGGTGTACACTGAAAAAACTGTATGGATGAAAGAAAAAAAAAACCAAAAAAACAACATGGTTACTTTCACATTCAACTTAATGTGAATCTTGATTAAAATATTGTAAAGAGCATCCTAATAAGTCTTGCTTAAATACAGAACAGAACTGGAAAAAAGCAATGCCTTCTTAGTTAGTAGCAGTATGTAATAATAATAACAACTTCATTTACATGGTACTTACTCAATGGCTTTATCATTCAAAGGTGAGATACAAGAATACACTCTTGTGATGCCAGGCATTACACAGACTGTCTGCCCCCCCCCCCAAGAAATGGTTCAGCCCATCTCAGATACCAATATTGCAGGTTTCAAACTATTTTTTTTTTAAATTTGAAAAAATGAGACCAAAACCCCAATTTTGCATTTATTTGAGGAAGCAGTAATCAAGATCTTAAATATCGGATCCAAGAGTTTAATTTGCTATTACCAATTTGAAGTAAGAATATTGAATTGATAAGTTTTACATGGACCAATGATATCCTTCAATATAAACCTCGCACTTGATAATAAATAAGCAAAGCAATGACACCCTTCTTTATACAAGACATTCTAAATTAAATGCGGTGAGTTAATCAGCTCCCATGCACCAGGGAGTCGGTCAGTCTCTGAGCGATCTTGTGAACCATGAATTGCAATGCCAGACCTTAAAAATATTCCTTTGTTCAAGACATCCTTCTTAACTTGTCATGCTACTTACCTTGAAATTATGTTATTTTATTTAACCTACATATGTACACCTATGCAATCTAACGTTAGTCTAAGACGATGATGTAGAATATATATTTTCAACCCCTCCCAAAAAAAAAAAAATCTTTGGATACGCCATTGTACTGCAGGTAACGTGTCCTCTTTATGTCAGTAATGGTTGCTGTTCCAGAATGATTGAGATGTGCAGAGGTGCTGTCAGAATATCCCAGGCATCTGTCACTATGAATGATTTTTAATAATAATAAATAGATGCAGTAAAGAAAGTATATATATATATATATATATATGTATATGTATAAAATCCAGTGAGTCAAATAAATTCTCTAATTCTCTGTGAGACAGTACAAGCCTGTTCATGCCATAAGCAATCATCAGCTGCCAATAAAGCTACTCGAGGAAAGGACATACCATTTACTGCCTCGTCATGCACATCACATAAACAGTGTCCAATGGGGAAGGGAGAGGTATAATATTAAAAATTTTAAAAATTCTCAAATATTTGGGATAGGTCATTGGGCGGGGAGACACCCTGGACAGGCCGCCAGGCCATCACAGGGCTCACACACACACACACACACACACACACACACACACACACACACACACACACACACACACACACACACACACACACACACACACACAAAAAACAAACAAACAAAACAAAAACAAAACTCGTTACTTCCCAAGGGTGGGCAGCCATTTCAATCTTGGTGTGCAGCCATCCTAAACATATTCAATGAAAGACACGGTGTATTTGGAGGTAATGCCCTGGCAGAAATGAATTAAAAACAGAGAAGTCCGTGGCCCGCTTCTCTGCCATACCGATGAGAAAATATACAAGTCAAGGTTTCGAATAAACCTATACTGAAGTAAAGGCATTGCCAAAATCTTAATTGATTGGTAAAACTAAATTTAACATCCTCCTAAAAATTCACTGACATTACAATTAGCTGTATTTTCAGCTAATTATAATGCCAATGATTAAAATTGACAAAATTCTGCAACATTAGCAGCTGTTGCATGAATTGGAACAGTGCAGAAAAAATAGACAAATCAAAGACTTGTTTGTCGGTTTCAGAATTACAGCAGTGCAGCAAAAATGGACCATTTCCTATACAATATGTTATTTAACAATGCCTTTAAGACATGTGAGCATGGGGTTCACTCAATCAGCAATATTCAACATTGCTCGCTCCACCCGGTGGGTCTTTGCATTTTGTAGCACCTCTTGAGGTGATAATTTGAGTTCCCAGTTTTATTTAGGAATCATTCTGCCGATAATGGAAACATTTTCTGAACCAGTGAGCATGGTTTGTTGGAACTGTACAGCACGGGGTGCCTATTGAAAAGGGGCTTGCACATGATAAATACCCTACCATTTTCAAGCATTTTCATCGGATTATAATTATGACAGAAATTCCCCAGCAGTTGTTGAGAGGGGCAGAAATTGTTGGAGTCATGTGATTACTGGTCCAAGGTTGCCCCGCGCTTCTTTTGTCTCACAGGAGTGACCTGTAACTGGATTTCTGTCCTTGTTTTAGAGTCAGTGCCAGTGGAGGCCAAGGTGCCCTGGTTAAAACAGGCCCAGGAGCTAGAGGAGCACCGCACTGCCACAGAGTATCCCACGTGAGTGCATGCATACACAATCACACACACACACACACACACACACACACACACATGCATGAATGCACACATGCACACACATGCATCAACACAAATATACACACGGAAACACAAATACACATGAGCACACTTAGACCAATGCACATACTTAAATAGCTATGTCTCATACTTACATGTCTCATATATACACACACATGCATGCACACACACATGCACACACACACACATGCACGCACACAGACACACACACACACACTCACACACACACACACACACACAGTGAATCATTGAGCTCTGATTTTAGACTTATCTGATTGTTTTTTTATCTAGGCTTACATCAAAGGAGAGTCCCATGTAAACTCTCTCTCTCTCTCTCCCCCTCTCTTTCTCTCTCTCTCTCTCCCTCCCTCTCGCTCTCTCTCTCTCTCTCTCTCTCTCTCTCTCTCTCTCTCTCTCTCTCTCTCTCTCTCTCTCTCTCTCTCTCTCTCTCTCTCTCTCTCTCCCACACATTAGTGAGTATGTCTCCCTCTCCCATTTTCCTCATGTTGCTATTCAGAGGAAACCAGTGGGAGCTGGGCTGCCTGTTTGGAAGGAGCATTGCCAGATTGGCAAATCCCTCTGGCATTAAAAACATACAGAGTACTCAGATGATTGCGATTCGTGCGTGGGTGTGTGATGGACCTAAGTAGGCCTGATATTTGAAGCACATTTTCTTATCCTGGTCCTGATAATGTACGCACTTGCACTCTCAAACACACACACACACACACACATTAGTTTTTACCTATATTGAGTTAAAGGGTACCCTGCAACATTCACACACGCGCACACACACACACACACAATCTACCCTGCTCTATTTCCTCTGGTTATCTGCCGATGATAAGCATGTGATTGTTGGTCAGCTCTGATTGGCTCCCTAGGAACCATCAGCTCTCAAAACTGATACACATCTCAAACACACTGCCCAGACACCTCACACACAGCAGGCTCCTGCAGAACATAGTAGTTACCCTGCATGTAACTCCAGTTCTATGAGTATGTGCATAGCTATCTAGCAGGCTTCACTATTGGTTTACCCATCGAGGCTCTGCCTCCGCACCCTGAAACAGGTCTTTGCTCTCACCACCCAATCAGGTGGTAGGAGACACACTGTGCCTCACCCCCTATAGAAGAACCCCTGCATCTCCACTGCTTGTCTCCTTTTGAAACTCAGCAACAAAGACTCGGGTCAGTGGAGCTTTAGGTGAGAGGGCTACACATGTACTCATAGAACTGGAGTTGCGTCCAGGGTAACTACTGTTTCTATATCGTATGTGCTCCACCCTCTAACGGACTTTCCTACTGGTTCACACCCAAGACGAAGGCCATTAGGGATGAGTGTTCTCCCAGCTGGGCCCGAACTTACACAGGTCTGACATCAGCGAAAACAATAACCTACATAGCCACAGTCCAATGATCGAGCATTGCCGCCCCGAGGGTCTCGTACCATACTGCAACAACCCACCAAAAGCTGACCTCCACCAATGTCTTCAGCTGATTGAGATGTATGCCAAGCACCAAATGGCACACTAAATAAGCAGTCATAGCCCTGAGATATGACTACACGAAGGTTGAAGTAGCAGAGCAATAGGCTACCAAGCTGATATCCTCCACTGACACTCCCCTGAGGCCGACTGGGGCGGGGATGACCCATAGTATCGTAACTCTTGCGGCTTGCACCACAAATCCAGTGAGCGAGCCGCCACGCAATCAGAGGGGCCTCCCGAGCCCGACTGCCTTGGCAAATGAACAGCCGGTTGGACTTCCTGAAAGTCACCAAGCGCTCCACATAACAGCAAAGTACCCAGACCAGACACAGTGTGTTGAGGCACTCCTCCTCCTTGTTGGCGTGAGAAGGAAGAAAGTATCAGGCATGACAATCACTCACCTTTCGGCGAAATTCGCCGTTTTGAATCCAAAATAGGTGATCTACGTGAATCGTGTGGATCTGATGAAAAAATATTTTTTTCCGGACATGGAGTTATACACGAGAGCGCGGAGCCATGGTGAGCTGGCCTATCGAATTCGAATTTGCCTTTTTCATTGACAAAAATACTCCCCCTACGAGCACGAGGGGCCTCGCGTCACCAGTCTTCTCTGGGAAGGTACCGCTACCCGATTGGTTCGTGAAGTGCTTGTGCAGCGAGTGCTTGTGCTGACCAAAGTGATTGATGGAGCAGCGCGCGGGGCTGAGCATTCCATGGGGCTGAGGGAAGACGACTCTTTGGACTAACGTTAGCTGACTGATGCCTGCCTGACTTGAATTTCGTGAGCGTTTCAATCATTTCAATATTTTCTGATGTATAACGTTACTCAGGAGCTCTGTTGACATAGCCTAGTCCTACTTGATTTCAGGTAGCTAATCTATCACTAGCTAGAGATTTAATAAAGAATCCACTTGTCATCGATGCATACGTTAGCTATATTCCACACAGACTGGAGGAGAGATTTGTGTTTTGTGGAAAATTGTTAGCTAGCTAGTTAGTAGGGTAACGTTAGCTAACGTTAGCTTACACTGTATACGCGGCAGACTAGGTTGTATAGCTAACGTTATCCCACAAAAAGAAACACGATGAACATTAACTGTTGGCTAATTCTCAAAATCTCTAAAACCCATTTCAGGACGTGTAGACTGAGGAACTGGTGCGGTGGGAGGCTGAGGTAATGTTAACGCTAGCTAGCTAATGTTAGCTAGCTTTTTGTGTTCTAAGTTAGCTAACTCACATTGTAGAATCTGAGTCAACAAATTAGCTAACATTACGTTAGCGAACGTTAACAGTATCATAATTTCACTGTCTTATGTGTAGGTGTCACAGGACAGGCTTATATCAAAGAACTTGACTGTAACCGTCGATTTATGAGTGGCGCAAGCCTGGGGGCTCTCTAGTGCCTGGCTGTTCCAGGATCACGCTAAAGCGCAGGCGAGCGTAGCAAAATACATCGTGTAAGTTTACATTCACAGAATTATGTTGAGTAATGTTAGTCAGTGGAAAGGACGTAATGTTACTTATTAACCTACTATATTGTAACTGTAAATACCAGATAACTTTTAATCTGAAATCCAACTATGTATGTAGGCCTAACGTTGTGTGTAAAACAATTTTCAATTTTAGTCTGTGGGTTAGGGTAACGTTAGGCCTATAGTCTAAGTTACTTATCTGAACTTGTGAAACACTCGTTTACACATCTGATTTCAAGTGGACAGATATCTGTATAACATGTAACGTCAGATCCAAGTGTGAAGAACCACCACTTATCAATTAAGCTAGAAGTCAACCCTACTAACGTTAACATTGTTTTTCCAGAATGAGTGTGTTAGGAGAGAAAGATGCTCTTCTTGTAAAACAAGTGGATGCAGGCATCGAATGCAGCTGGAATTGGTCGTGGCTTAAACTAGAAGGGAAAATAAGAGTGAAAGAACAAGAGCTCTCATTCCATCTGTCAGATGTCTTCCGGTAGATCAATAAACAAGGATTCGCATGGTGCATTATCTGCCAAAAAGATATAAACTACACCCATACACATGTTGTTAGTATTCCTATCTTGTTTTGCCACTATTACCCTATATTAAAGCTGCGCTCTTGCGCATTTCATGAGAGAAGTTGTCAGTCTTGTTTCTTATATAGCATAATGTGAACATATACATACTGTCTTGTAATTATGCTTGATTTTTCTCTCAAAGTGCACCAGATTGATGCATTTAAATATAAAATGTTCAAAATTTTCTTCCGGGCAGCTTGCCCCCGGACCCCCCTAGAGGGTCATATCCCTCTCACCTTTTTCACCCTTGACCTGTTTTCATGCCTGAAGTATGCTCTCAGATGGATGACCCTTGACTTGAACAACGAAGAGAAGACCTTTGACTGGAAAGACGGCTTGGGGCGCAGTTCCACCAACCCCTTGTCATCGCTGACAGAGATGCAGGAGGGATGTACCGACAAGGCACACAAATCCCCCACTCTCTTGGCCAAAGTAAAAGCCAGGAGAATTGCTGCTTTGATAGACAAAATCTCCAAGTCCGCCTGACCTAGCAGCTCAAAAGTCAGACCAGTCAGTCCATCCAGAACCATTTGTAGGTCCCACTGAGGAACAAAGCATTGAATAGGGGGCCTCATTCTTCGGACGCCCAACAGGAAATGTTTAACCAAGGGGTGGCTACTGACCATGAAGTGGCCAAAACCATCATAGTCCACTGTCAACGCTGCTCCTGCAAACACTTTCAAGCATGGTCACCATCAAACAGGTCCTACAGGAATTGCAGAACATCCTGCAAAGGACAGGAGCATGGGTTGAAGTCCCTGGCCTCACACCAGTCCGCAAAAAACCCGCCAGCATGTAGCATAAGCCTTGGAGGTGGAAGGGGCACACGCACTATGGATAGTCGCGACAACCACCTCTGGGAGACCCATGTTGCTCAATCTCATCCTCTCAACCTCTAAACCATGAGACACCGTGCCAGAATTGAATGTGAGGGAATTGCACCTTCTGCCTAATGCAGGACTGTGGGATGGTCCTGGGCCGGCCACGGATCCATTACCGTCAGCTGAACTAGGTCCGGGCACCACCTGACAGAGACCTGGAAAAGAGACACCATCTTGGGACACAACACAAGAGGACGAGGCCTACCATGTTGCTGGGCACAAAGGCTGAGGGCAAAGTCGTCCCAGGGGGCAGAGGAGGGTGAAGCCGGTGGAAGCGGAGTTCTCATCCATTCAGCGGCCAAAGAAAACAGGCTGGGCAGGTCATTGAGGGGATAGTGGTGTGTCACCATCGGCTCCACATTGAGGAAGGGAGAGGCATGGTCCTTCTCCTTCTCGTAGATACAATGGTCATCCTCTTCGTCATACTCTTCCCTTGGTTTGGAGTGGGCCATCGTCTTCTTTTTTGCCAGTGCCTGGCCAGCGTGGGAAAGGCAGAAGGACTCGGCAAACTTCTGAATGTTCTCACACTCCACCTGGGGGAGAACAAGAAAGGCAAGGCAGATCTCAAACTCCTCCTGGTGCCACCAACCGAGGCAGAAAAAGCAGGACTGGTGACCATCCAGGAGTGACATTTGAGCGGCACAGGAGAAGCAGGTCTTGGAGGAAGAAGTCGACATAACTGTGACACTGGAGAGTGACAGAAAAAACTTGCAGAGGATTCATAGCTCAAGGTGGCTGAGTGAAAAAGGGAGAAGAGCAGCAGAGACACATGGGTTTTATAGGGGGTGGGGCACGGTGTGGTTCCTACCACTTGATTGGGTGGCAACGGCAGAGACCTGTGTCAGGGTGCCGAGGTGCAGCCTCAATGGGTAAACCAGTGGCGAAGCCCATTAGAGGGCGGATCATGTACGATATAGAACTCACCACATGCAGATCCACAGGCAAGAAGACTGACATGCACACATTATACAAAGCAATGTTTATACAGCATGTGTAGGTGTGTACCTGTACTGTATGCACATTTGCTAATTTGAAGGTGAACACACATTAGTACGCGCATGCACGCACGCACGCACACACACACACACACGCTTCTTGTACTTCTATATTTGTGAGGATCCCTCACTGACTACATTCATCCCTTAACCCCAACCTTAACTATCATAAATACATTCTTAACCTTAACCCATAAGCTGATTCTAACCCTAAACCTAAATCCTAACCATAAAGTAGACTTTTTAAGTAGTCAGGACTTGCCAAAATGTGATTGCTTTATTAAAATGACCTCACGCTGATGGTTAAAAACTGAAAGTGCTCCTCATAAAGGTAGATAGACAAGAACATACAAACACTCACACACACAACTCCCCGAAAGCTTCTGCTATAATGTCTTACTCTTTCAAATTTGCATTTTCTTTTATTGACTTTTCAAAAAAACTTTAAAAAATGTGTGTGTGTGTGTGCGTGCGCGCGCGTGCGTGCGTGCACGTGTGCGTGTGTGTGTCAGGTTGACAACTATTCCTTACTGGGTATGGCTTGTCAGAGGAACCCACTCAGCTCCTTTGCCTGAACTGCGTTTCTTTTGTAAATTTTTAATTATCCTCTAAATTTTAATTGCAAAGCTTGAAAATTAGCCAAGTGAGACATGAGAAAGGGAATTGTAAAGGGTTATTGTTTGGTCTTGCCCCAGATGTTTTTGGTCTGGTGATTTAATTTGAAATTGTTGTATGCACAGCATACCTGGCCCTAAGAACCATAAAGTTGACTCATAATTTGTTTACTCTGCACCTCCATTTACCTGTAAGTCTATATAATTAGCTAACTGTACATTTCAGTGCATCATTTAATTAATGTATACTAAGGCTGTCACAATATTAGATTTTCACCACATGATTATCATGGCCAAAGGAACTCAGGATAATGATATCGCGATATCCATAGAAAAATTGAAAATCATTTAATCAGTCTAATTCATCTTTAACATTGTTTATTGTGAGTTTTGTCCCTTTTTTGGCAAATGGATCACATTCGAAATGTGGGTGTAGGGAGGTAGAGAGAGTCTGTAACCGTACCTGTACAAAATCATCTCTTTCCATTTCCGTGACATGATTTTGCGCAGCAGTAGTTGCCACTCACTGTGGTAGTAGCTAGCTAGCGTAGTGGTTTGACCAAGTCTGCATCAATGTCAAACCCCACAAAGGATACATGCATTCAGAATACACATGACCCCTGGTTATTTTTTTACAACACAAACAAATGTATAATTAATAGCAAGGCAGGGAAATAAACCACTTTATTTGAATAAACTCAACCACACCAGTAAATTTTCAAAGGTCATATTAGAGCAAAAACATTTTTTTTTTATTTTCATAATTCAGTTCAGTTTATCTTCTATTTTCATTACATCACGATCAGTTCCATTCAGTTTGCTCAACAAAAATACTCTGCTTCGGGATTTCCTTGTTATCTAAAACAAAATTCAAAACAACTAAGTATTATCAACCGCAGTTCAGTTCAGTGACCTCACAAAAATCCACAACCCCAAAGCTTAAGGTAAGAGGAAAAAAGGCAAAATAAATAAAATAAAAAGTGTCACCTGGCTTTCTCCGACTCGCGGTTACTGTGGTGAGTGATTATTATTAATTATTATTAATCCTCGACGTATTTCTTGATATTGTAACGAATTCAGGGGGCAGCCCGGTAACCGCTGCAGCCGGGACGCGAACCCGGGCGACTACGTTAACCAGTCGATTAAAGGGTCCAACCCATTAGCCACGGGCTAGCGAGTCTATTCGTCGGTGACTGTTACACTACCTCCCTCCATTGGGAAGTGCGTGGACGCGCTTCACTTCTGGTGGCCTTACGGTCTCACCATCCCACTTCTGACATCAATGTAGCGAATTCAGGGGGCATCCCAGGAACCGCCGCAGCCGGGACTCCCACACCACAGGTGAACCAGTCGACTAAAGGGTCCGACCCGTTAGCCGAGGGCTAGTGAGTCTATTCTTCTGTGATCATTACAATATGATGGGATGAGATAATTTTTTCACGGGCACACGCATGCAAATACATAACAAAGGCGGACTTAACATGGCGCACAGTGATGTGCAGTCAGGGTAGGCAGAGTAGGCAGTGCCTCACCCAGGCTAATAAGAAAAAGAAAAAAAAGAAATATCATGATAGTCACAAAAAATGTATTTATTTATTTATTTTTTAACTTTAATTTGTTAAGATTGTTATAAAAAATAATTTTAAAAAAATCATGTAAAACTTGTTGTTTTATCAATAAAAGGCATGTCCTATTCAGGATGGCTTGCTCCCAAAGCTAGCATTCGTGAATGCAGGCTGCTGAGGCAGAGTCTGCTTGTGCCTCTCTGGCACAACTAAATATAGTTCACTGCCTACCCAGCCATGGATCTCACTGCATGTTACTGATGGCGCAAAGGCCTAGGTAGCCCGACGAAGTGGAGGTCTTAACTTCTACCTGCTCTTTACTCTGGCGTTAGTCACCATACAGATTCGTGTGACTCAAAGGAACGTCAGGGGCTAGTCTTTCCAAAAGCGGGTATACCAGAGCCAAGTCACTGGTTAACAGGACTGGTGGTAGTGTGGAGGTGAGTGAAAACGGAATGATAGCCGGAAACATATTTCTTATTATTTATAACGGCATAATTTGGGCGATTGCCACACTAACTAGTTACTGCGTCACGGCGTCATGGGGAAGGGAGACAAATCCAGGTGGCGTAGCGGTCTATTCCGTTGCTTACCAACACGGGATCGCTGGGTTGAATCCCCGGGTAAACTCCGGCTTGGTCGGGCGTCCCTACAGACACAATTAGCCGTGTCTGCGGGTGAGAAGCCGGATGTGGGTATTTGTCCTGGTCGCTGCACTAGCACCTCCTCTGTCAGGGCGCCCCCCCCCCCCCGGATCGGCAGAGAGGGTGGAACAGCAAACAACAACAAATAAACAAATCAAATCAAAACAAGTAATAAACTAAAGTATAGGCTACTTCGTTAACATGTTTATAGAGATTTTTCCCTTGCTTTGTGTGCAGCTAATGAGGGCTGGATGGAATGCGTGAGATTTCACAGGATGCATGAGATTTCTGAACCTGTGCGTGAGACCGTGAGATGGGGTCTCAATGTGTGACTTGAGAGCTATATGTTCTTGACGTAATTCCTGTAAGGTCCACAGAACATAATGTATTCAATGTTTACCTCGATCTCTCAGCCCCTTAAGTCTGTGCATTGGATTTCTGTCACTTAAACGTATACAGTTTGATTTTTGGTGTTACTACAAAATGCGCTTACAACAGCATTCATTTTAGTGTTTTACACAACTGAAAGTTGACAACATCATCATGAGCTTGTGCATCAGTTTGACTTCCTAGACACTCCGGCAGCCATGTTCGTTATCATCCAGGATCTGTGACTTTCCCCCGACATGCGTTGTTTCAAAAACTGAATGAAATCTGAGTAAGATGCTTACATGTATCAAAATATCAATCTTAATCAGGTTTTGAACATTGCCATTGTACCAAGGAGTCTCTTTCTTTCTTTCTTTCTTTCTCTCTCTCCTCTATCTCCCCCCCCCCTCTCTTTCTGAGTGGATTGCGGAGGAGACAGGAGAAAAAAATGAAATGGAAGTCCTTTTTTTCCCAAGTGACATTTTAGGTGCTTGTACCTAATTTGACCACTTTCACTACCATAAAATTTTTTCCTTTTTACTTTCAATCAATCAGATTTTATTTATACAATACTTTTCTTAGAAACAAATGTAACACAAAGTGCTTCGCACAATAAAACAATAAAATCTCCCCCCTCAAAAAAATAAAAAATAAAAACAAGTACAGGCCAGTTTTATAAAAGTACAGACAAGTTTAAAACTGAGTTAGTAAAATAAATTTCTCCTTTTTTCTTTGTTACAAAACATGGGATTTGTAAATTTCCTCTCACAAAAAAACGTTTGTATGCCAGTAATTTAATCAAATTCATAAAAATGACATTTTAAAACTTTCAAAGGGCAGACATCTTTAAGAGAAGTCCGGACTATCATTTTATCCTTTTTAGTCTATCTTCTTAGCGGAACAAATATTGTATTGATCACATACTTGCACATCTGATACATGACTATGCAAATATACACTGAAGCCATGTGTATCTCCAAGTTTTCAGTTCACAGTTTCACTGATTTGTTCTGTTTCGCTGAAGGCATAATAATTATGAAATCAATTAAGGTAGTGTTAAATTGGAATGAAAACCTGCTTACACATGGCCTGGGATGGCCTATGATTTGAGAAGCTATGCTTTTGTCAGGAAAAAGTAATATTAATTTGTAAGGATTGTTTTAAGCCCCTACATTTTTTTAGACTCGTCAGTAAATACACTAAGCCTTTTGTTATACCTTTTGGTCTAAACTATGTATTGGAAGTCCTTGTTTTGGATAATGAATGTAAGACACATTTCCAAAGACAAACTGAGCTTATACCAATATCAAATGCTACAGTACGACCTACCTCTCACCCCAAATACAATTTTGAACGTTTCATTTTCAGATTCATCCCAGGGCCATGGCTGCCCTGTAGCACCACTTGTGGGCCTGGCAGACAAACGCGTGAGGTGAAATGTCGAGTGTTGCTCTCCTTCACCCAGACGGAGGTGGACCTCCCTGAGGAGGAGTGTGGAGAACACCGACCCCAGTTGGTGAGGCCATGCAACGATGGGGCCTGTGCTGGAGTCTCAGGCATCTCCCCAGATCTCCAAGCGCCTGGGGACCCTCTCACTGGGGGAGAGGAACTTCACCACTGGGACTACAGGGGCTTCACTATCTGCTCAGTCACCTGTGCTTCTGGTGAGATCCTTCAAAATTCCTTATGCAGAAATTGAGAAGGGTGTCAAGAAGTTGTTCATATTTTTAAGAGTTAGGAGTTGTGGTCACTCCTATCTTCTTTCTCCTATTTCTCTAAAATTGTATGTCTTGGGTGCTACGGTGGCTTAGGGATTGCTGTTATTACCGCACAACAAGGGGGGATGGGGTTAGCTCCAAGCATGCTGCATGGAGTTGGCATGCTTTCCCATTTATTTGTCTGCTCCCCCTTGTTCTCTTGTTCCTCTGAAGACAACTAGAGACTGCAAATAGAGTGAGTGGGTCATGGATGGCATTTTTAGAGCCCCCCTGACTATATCTACTTCCCATTGTTTCTTGTGGCTCTTGTCTTAATGAGTAAAATGAGGGGCTGTGGTTAAAAAACTGAAATAAGATCTGCATTCAACACAGACCTTATTTCAGGATGATTTGCTACATAAGATAACCTTCATAAATGGACAACACGTTTACACGGTTATAGGGCAGAAATGGCATTGATTTGAATTTACAAAAACAAAACAAAACATCATGTTAAGACTAATCTGTGAAGAGTGCCAAAAGGTCACTTAGCTATGTGTTGCTTTCCTACACTCCTTAAATTATCAATATTTAATGATTGTTTTTATTTCAAGGCCAGCAAATCTAGTAAACTTTTGTTTACTATGGACCTTATTTGGGGTGTTAAACACAAAAAGCCATTCACTTTTCCCATAGACAGAAAGCCAAAAGAACCCATGGCTAAATCTCCTAACTTTCTATCGGGTTTTAGCATTCAAAACTGGACCAGTCTATTGTAGTCATACATGGGTATGAATGGGAGTGATAATATGTGGGTCCCATGATGGATTAGTGACATGTCCAGAATGTCTCTCTGCCTGTACCTCATCATGCCTGCTGGGATAGGATAAGCAACCCTGAATTGGATTAAGCCGGCATAGACGATGGATGGATGGATGGATGTATTGATGTTTGTGTCTCTCCTCTCCACCCAGGGAAGCAGACAGCAGTTGTTAGGTGTGTGCACAGGAGGAGAGGAGAGGAGGTGGAGGACACTCTGTGTGATCCCTCCAGCAAACCGCCACTTATGATCCGGATCTGTAACCCTGAGCCATGCCCTGCGAGGTGAGTGTTCACAAGGTCACTAATACAGCAACATGCCTGGGAAAGCCCCAGAGCAGCCAGAAAGAGGAAGGTACAAGGAGGAATTCATAAAGAGTTCATGATAATAAAGCCTTGCACTGGAGATTTTTCTTAATCCCGCTCCCGCTGGATTTCTGACCATTACTGCATGCTCCCGCAATGTGTGTGTTACACTCCCGTCTGCTCCCACAATGTGTGTCCACTCCCGCCTGCACCTGCAAGCATTCTGACCATTTACGCCTGCACAACAGAGTTCCATTGATTTTTCCCATCCTGCGGGGAAAACACAATATTTTACTGTGTAGTATTAATAAAGAGATGCATACCTACTGGCATAGGCAGCGCTAATAAGAGGCAAAACTATATCTATCTATCTATCTATCTATCTATCTATCTATCTATCTATCTATCTATCTATCTATCTATCTATCTATCTATCTATCTGTCTATCTATCTATCTATCTATCTGTCTGTCTGTGATTAAAAGAATCATCCAACATATGAATGGACCCCTTTCATCCATATGGGGTCAGTTATATATCATTTTTATCTCTACTTTTATTTCTTTTTTAGCGATCGCGACAGTAATTTAACTTCCGTGACATTCCAGATCAGTTTAGCGAACATTTTTCACAAAGTGACATAAAGCAATGAAGCATGGAAGGATGCAAAATAAAATAATTTGGGTTCAAAGGGGTAGGCTAAGATATCAATTGAGGGGAAGTTGTACACTGACCTACACTACCGTTCAAAAGTTTGGGATCACCCAAACAATTTTGTGTTTTCCATGAAAAGTCACACTTATTCACCACCATATGTTGTGAAATGAATAGAAAATAGAGTCAAGACATTGACAAGGTTAGAAATAATGATTTGTATTTGAAATAAGATTTTTTTTACATCAAACTTTGCTTTCGTCAAAGAATCCTCCATTTGCAGCAATTACAGCATTGCAGACCTTTGGCATTCTAGCTGTTAATTTGTTGAGGTAATCTGGAGAAATTGCACCCCACGCTTCCAGAAGCAGCTCCCACAAGTTGGATTGGTTGGATGGGCACTTCTTTGAGCAGATTGAGTTTCTGGAGCATCACATTTGTGGGGTCAATTAAACGCTCAAAATGGCCAGAAAAAGAGAACTTTCATCTGAAACTCGACAGTCTATTCTTGTTCTTAGAAATGAAGGCTATTCCATGCGAGAAATTGCTAAGAAATTGAAGATTTCCTACACCGGTGTGTACTACTCCCTTCAGAGGACAGCACAAACAGGCTCTAACCAGAGCAGAAAAAGAAGTGGGAGGCCGCGTTGCACAACTGAGCAAGAAGATAAGTACATTAGAGTCTCTAGTTTGAGAAACAGACGCCTCACAGGTCCCCAACTGGCATCTTCATTAAATAGTACCTGTTAGAGCCTGTTTGTGCTGTCCTCTGAAGGGAGTAGTACACACCGGTGTAGGAAATCTTCAATTTCTTAGCAATTTCTCGCATGGAATAGCCTTCATTTCTAAGAACAAGAATAGACTGTCGAGTTTCAGATGAAAGTTCTCTTTTTCTGGCCATTTTGAGCGTTTAATTGACCCCACAAATGTGATGCTCCAGAAACTCAATCTGCTCAAAGAAGTGCCCATCCAACCAATCCAACTTGTGGGAGCTGCTTCTGGAAGCGTGGGGTGCAATTTCTCCAGATTACCTCAACAAATTAACAGCTAGAATGCCAAAGGTCTGCAATGCTGTAATTGCTGCAAATGGAGGATTCTTTGACGAAAGCAAAGTTTGATGTAAAAAAAATCTTATTTCAAATACAAATCATTATTTCTAACCTTGTCAATGTCTTGACTCTATTTTCTATTCATTTCACAACATATGGTGGTGAATAAGTGTGACTTTTCATGGAAAACACGAAATTGTTTGGGTGATCCCAAACTTTTGAACGGTAGTGTAAATTGACCATAAGCTGTAAGACTTTTGGACCGAAACAGACTGGTGATTAGGGAACTGGTGATTTGACTGGTCCTTTGCAACCCGTTCTTGTTCCCAGGTCTTCAAATACCGAGGCTTTGGCATGCTCCTTGGTATCTGATACCGACGCACAAGGCACACAAAAAGCATACAATTATTGATTTAAGTATTGTAGAAACAAGTTTTGGGGTTGTGTTCACTGTTGGAAATGTTGTATTCCAATAATTGTCTGCTGAGACCTGAAATAATCTTTGTAATAACTAACAAATTAAAGGTCACATACATTCTCTGAACGAAGATTATGAAAATAAAATCCACATTTCGCACTAGAAATGTTATTAAATTTATTTTAATGCCAAAACTATCTTAAAATATTGCATTTTCCACTGAGAATAAAAGGAATGTCAGCCTTTTTTTTTCCCCCACTCCCTTTTTTCCCCAATTGTACCTGGTCAATTATCCCACTCTTCTGAGCTGTCCCGGTCACTGCTCCACCCCGTCTGCCGATCCGGGGAGAGCTACAGACTACCACATGCCTCCTCCGATACATGTGGAGTCGCCAGTCGCTGCTTTTCACCTGAGAGTGAGGAGTTTTGCCAGAGGGATGTAGCACATGGGAGGATCATGCTATTCCCCCCAGTTCCCCCTCCCCCACCCAAACAGGTGCCCTGACCAACCAGAGGAGACACTAGTGCAGCGACCAGGACACATACACACATCTGGCTTCCCACCCGCAGACACGGCCAATCGGTTTGTAGGGACACCTGACCAAGCCAGAGGTAACACGGGGATTGGAACTGGAGATCCTTTTTTTTTATCTTTGCAGACAGAAACATGACAGTCACGGGACATGGATGCAGGCTCCACCAACATTGGCCATAAGTTGAAATGTTGATATGAGATGTGTTTTTCGATAAGAAATGTCGAGGCTTTTTTAGGGTGTCCGGGTCTATTCCGTTGCCTACCAACATGGGGATCTTTGGTTCAAATCCCCATGTTACCTCCGGCTTGGTCGGGCATCCCTACAGACACAATTGGCCGTGTCTGCAGGTGAGAAGCTGGATGTGGTTATGTGCCCTGGTCACTGCACTAGCACCTCCCCTGGTTCTTCGGGGGGGAGGGGGAACTGGGGGGAATAGCATGATCCTCCCATGTGCTACATCCCTCTGGCAAAACGCCTAACTCTCAGGTGAAAAGCAGCGACTGGCGACTCCACATGTATCGGAGGAGGCATGTTGTAGTCTGTAGCTCTCCCCGGATCGACAGAGGGGGTGGAGCAGCGACTGGGACAGCTCGGAAGAGTGGGGTAATTGGCCAAGTATAATTGGGGAGAAAAAGGGGGAAAAATCTAAAAAAGAAAAAGAAATGTCAAGGTTTTAATGTATCCGTGGTTTGCAGAAACGTAAAATGCCAACATTTTATTCTGGCGACTGGGTTGATGAGGAAAATACTTCCTGTCCACCATCTAAAGTGCCTACAATGGGCAGGCAAGCGTCAGAACTGGACCTTGGAGAAGTGAAAGAAGGTGGCCTGGTCCAATGAGTCCAATTTTCTTTTTGATCAGATGGATGGCAATGTACCTGTGCACTGTTTACCTGGGTAAGAGATGGCACTAGGATGCTCTGGGGGAAGAAGGGAAGCCGGTGGAGGGAGTGTGATGCTCTAGGCAATGTACTGCTGGGAAACCCTGGGTCTAGCCAATCATGTCAACATCAACTTGACACGTGCCACCTACCTAAACATCATTGCAGACCAGGTACACCCCTTCATGGCAATGGTATTCCCTGATGGCAGTGGCCTCTTTCAGCAGGATATTGTGCCCTGCCACACAGCACACATTGTTCAGTAATGGTTTGAAGAACATGGTGAAGAGTTCAAAGTGGCTCTGGCCTCCAAATTCTCCAGCTCTCAATCCAATTTAGCATCTGTGGGATGTGCGGGACCAACAAGTCTGATCCACAGTGGCTCAACCTCACAACTTCTAGGACTTGAAGGATCTACTATTATTTTGGTACCAGATACCAGAGAACACCTTCAACGGTCTTGTAGAATCCATGCCTTGGTGCTGTTTTGGTGGCACACGGAAGACCAACAGCATATTAGGCAGGTGGCCATATATATATATATATATATATATATATATATATATATATATATATAATCCAGTGAGTCAAGTAAATTCTTTATGAGACAGTACAAGCCTGTTTCATGCCATAAGCAATCATTATCATTTGACAGCTGGTGATTGCTTATGGCATGAAACAGGCTTGTACTGTCTCATAAAGACTTTACTTGACTCACTGGATTACTTTGCTCCATATTTGTTGAGCACTTTCCCTACCGTTGAGTGCTTCTTTTAACAAAGTTTTATGTATATATAATATCAATTCCAGGTTCTGAGCCTTCGACAGATAGAAGACATAGCTGATATCGAGAAATCCTACCAGTGGCTAGAAAATGCTGGACTGAAGGACAGCCCAGAGGCTCTGATCATAGCAGCACAAGAACAGGCACTCAGGACCAGATCGATTGAGGCAGGGGTCTACCACAGCAGACAAGACCCAAGATGCAAGCTGTGCAAAGATGCTCCCGAGACAGTCTAGCTTTTAGTAGCAGGGTGTAAAAAGCTAGATGGGAAAGCGTACACTGATAGGCATAACCAAGTGGCTGTGATAGTGTACAGGAATATCTGTACTGAATACAGCCTGGAAGTCCCCAAGTCCAAATGGGAGACACCGCGAACAGTGGTTGAGAATGGCAGAGCTAAGATCCTGTGGGACTTCAAGTTCCAGAATGACAAGCAGGTGTTGGCTAACCAACCAGACATTGTGGTGGTCAACAAGGAACAGAAGACAGCAGTCTTAGGAACACTAGGAACAGCTAGGATACTGCGTGGTAGAGGACCCGAAAAAAAGGGTGATTTTATATACCGGTCTGTACAACAAAATATAGTTAATTAATTCTTTATTTAGCTTTCTACCCATGTGTATCTCTCCTACTATCTATCCATCTATCTGTATATCTATTTGCACATTTTGGAATGGGTATAATCAAAACTATGGGGACTTTTTAAAAAATGATACTTCTTATGAAAGTAATCCTAGAATAACAGATTTAAAATACACTATCATACACAATTCCATATGCCTGTTGCACTAAAGCTTCATTTTGCATTTTTTTCATCCAAAACAACGTGTCATTGCTATCAATGTTAATGTCATTGCTTTGTAGGAAAGAATGTTACGTTCCACATGGAAATGGCTTTTTTAAAGGAAAGTCTTCATTCATATTACCCAAGAAGTAATGGTAAATAGATTAAGACACACACATCTGGTGCCAAATAACATCTTAATGTGACCTCACTCAGCAAGTAAAGGCCAAAAAGAACAGCTCATTAACATTATTTTGCTGATCTAGTATAAATGCAGGAAACAACTGCTCCTTGTATTTGAACACACTAGGAGTCATGTCATATCCATGACAGTCCTTCCATGTTCACGCAGTAGGATCATCTTGGTTACCACTGCTATCCAAGGGCAAATACTCTATGCCAGCTGGGACATTTGTGGTTGGCCGATATGGGATGTTTCCCTGGGACACAATCAGAATTATAAATGGTGTCAGTTGTATAGAGGAAGCCATATAATAGAACAAATCACGTCACAGATGCAGCGTACAATGCACAATTGTACGGTGGCCGTTCTCACGGAAGTTACTCTTCATAGTAACATTAATGACTTATTATTTGCTGTAGTTGTTTACTATTTGTAGTCACAACTACGTAGTTCCCTCAGCTCAATCTCCAAAACCAAAGCTGTTTGGAAGGGAACTGGACTTTTTAGATGGGTCCACCTTTTTGAAACTGATGCCAATGAGAGCGGGGGCAGACCAGCTCTCGTGAAAGATCAATGTCATTGATTTGTGAGATTGATTTGGCAAACAAGGCTCAGTTTTAGTGCCTTGCTAAGGCAAACTGGCTCCATTGCAGCATCAACCTGTACGTCAATCAATCGTGTTCCCCCTAACAGGAACCTTCCCTCTCTTGGCTTTATTTATAGTTCCACTTTGTTTATTTACCAATACTTGAAATACCAGAGACAAGGGAATGGGAGCTCATGTTCTGGTCCTGTGCCACAATGTAATGATATTTCAAATGAGTAAAGAGGAAAAAGGCCCCAGAACATCAAAGGCTTCATCGTAGAGCCAGAGCCAGAGAGTTGGAGATAAAGATCAGCAAGCCAATCCCCAAAAAGCCAGCGCAATCCTTAGAATTAGACCCAGTAATTTGCAACATACACACCAGGCAGGTGGTTTCAATATTACCCAAAAACCATTGGTATCTTCATATCCTTTACTTTATCATTTATGCCTCATACATGTGCAGAGCGGGGGATGTTGCATGGCGAATGAACCACGATTCTTCAAACATTAATCATTTTCGCTTCCATGTTAGAGTAACTTGGAAATGAGGGTCACTGTTGAATTTAAGGAAAGATAAACAGAGCTGCTTGAATCACTTTGAATAAACATTGCAGTGATCGTAGGGGAGTATTGCGAGAGGCAGACACAGCATAGTCAGGAGCTTTGTCTTTGTTGTATGATTTATATGCAGGATTTGACCTCACAAAACAAGTAGCTTGCAATGTAAACAATGTCAGACAATGTGAGTCATCCTGTCAGTTCATCCAAGAAAGAAACACCAGGACATTTTGGCTCCTGAACACCGGGTAAGGCCTACTCTTGTCAGTTTTGATGGAGTACAACAGCTTTTGCTGTTGCGAAAACAAAGAACTGCATTGATAGCAAAACCTTGGAGTTTGAAAGGGGTAGTATAGTTTTTTTGGCTGGATCGGCCAGCGGGGCCAGCCCTACAACTGTGGATATCTGTCACTGATCATGTTAGAATGTATGAGAGAACAAGTTAAATAATTGGGCTGCTGGATCAGGTGACCAACGATGTCCCTGAAGTTACACGATTGGTCGGCTGACCATGACGTCATTGGTAAACATGGAAATGGGAGTTTCTCCTATTGGTCGTTGCTCTTTCAAAATGAATCGCCGCAGCGATTCTGGCTCATTCCACATTTTTCGCACTCTAACAATTGGAATATAGTATTGCTGCTAGTGGGTACTACTGAAATACTAACAACAGAATATTTTGCTGTTCTTTCCACATCTGGTTAGGCACTGTAACAGTCCAGCATAGAGCAGAGTAGGAGAGAAAACAGCTCTCCATGTACCAAAAAACATGAGGACGAACACACAGTTAAAGCACCCCAAATAACAATTACTTTGACAAAACACTCAAACAGAGTGAGTCTTATAGAAATGAGAGTCATCCACAGATAGAAACAGATGAAAGAGGCGGGAGAGTTTACAGATTTCTCTTTCAAATCTAACATCCATATTCCATACGTGTGGAAAGTATTTTTCTTGCGCCTGCATTTATAACCTTTTTTTTTTTTTACTTGAATGTAGTTTAACCATGTCATGTGATATGCTACTTCAGTACAACAGGAAATATTACTGGGACCATGACAGAAATTGCAGATGAACATTTGATATCCAGGAATTCACAATATAGACACTACGACTGCCTATCCCTGTAAAAAATTTGGCCACAATTTCGAACATTGTCTATACACGGCAGCACGGTGGCCCAGTGTTTAGCACTGTACCCTCACAGCAAGAAGGTCCTGGGTTCAAACACCAGGCCCTCCCAGGTCCTTTCTGTGGGGTGTTTGCATGGGTTTCCTCCTACCATCAAAAAGACATGCGTGTTAGGGTTAATACTCCTGTCTGTGTCCCCTGACCAAGGCAAAGGAAAGAACTGAAGTTGGTCCCCGGGCTCTGCAGCTGCCCACTGCTCCTATACAAAAGGATGGGTTAAATGCAGAGAACAAATTCATTGTCAGAATACAATGACAAAATAAAGTGGCTTTCTTTCTTCTTTCCAAACGGTCCAGCCATATACTAGGTTTTTTTTGGGGGGGGTTTCGCTACTTTATTAATCCCCGTGGTGAAATTCTTTCTCTGCATTTAACCTATCCTAGCTGTGTAGCCAGGAGCAGTGAGTTTTGGTTTTGACCTAGTCTTGTTTTTCACCCTTTTATATTGGTCCTTAGTCCATCTACTCTATCAACCATTAACTCAAATAGAATATCTGATGTCTGAAATAAGATTATTTTACATTTGTTAACAATTTCAGGCCAGGGCATTAAATAAAATAAATATTTTTGGGGGGGGGTTCCGCTGGGGGGGGGGGGGGTTCCCCCTTTTTCTTCCAATTGTACTTGGCCAATTACCCCACTCTTCTGAGCTGTCCCGATCGTTGCTCCACCCCCCCACCCCCCGCTGAGCTGCGGACGGATGCAGACTACCACATGTCTCCTTCAATACATGTGGAGTCTCCAGCCGCTTCTTTTCATCTGACAGTGAGGAGTTTCACCAGGGGGATGTAGAGCATGGGAGGATCATGCTATTCGCCCCAGTTCCCCCCCCCCCCCCCGAACAGGCACCCCAACCAACCAGAGGAGGCGCTAGTGCAGCGACCAGGACACATACCCACATCCGGGTTCCCACCTGCAGACACAGCCAATGGTGGCTGTAGGGACGCCAAACCAAGCCAAAGGTAACACGGGGATTCGATCCCCGTGTTGGTAGGCAACGGAATAGTCCGCCATGCCCCCCGGGCGCCCCATAAATCCTTTTTTTTATTAAAACAAAAAAAACAAAAAACAAAATTATGAGTCCCATTGACTCAAAATACCATTGAAAATAAAATGCACACATACACCAACTATTCTCTCTGTGATCTCAACTACAAAACTACTGTCTTGAATGTTTTTTCTTCTTCATGTGGACTGAAAAGATTGGTCATAGCAAATCATACAGGTCTCTGAAAATCCTGAATTGTCCCTTTAAGTTAGCCAGCAAAAAACAAAACCAAGTCCAAACTGAAGTCAGTAGCTGATTTACTGGGTGTATTAGTGGCAGTAAGCAGACTTATGGCTTATTATTGTGCCCTGTCCCACTGGCTACCCTGGATACAGGGGCTGGATTCGGCCCCCGGCTCTGGGAAAAGGATTACCATGAGGCTATTAATACACAGCTTCTAAATTAGCTAGCACACACATACATCAGGGACTTATACTTACTGTAGCCTACATGACTTTGATGTAGGACTGTTACAATACTGGCTTAAATGCAATTGGTAGTGTAAAACTGTAAGTGAGAATTTCTTTGCTTTTACTGATGCAGTATTGTCTGCTGCCCAGTTTATCCTACATTTGAACCACAACAGATGTAGAATGCCTTTCAATCGAATTTCCTTTAATCAATTGTCCAACTTCATTTGGGAAATTGATGTTTACTGCTGTCAGGCGAGAAAATCTGTTGGAAAACCAATCATTATTTGAGCACAGCAGGGTTCTCCATCATTTTAAGCTTTGGCTAACAGCAAAAAGATGGCCGGAGGACAGTTTTTGAGCTGTATGTCAAATAAGGCTGGTTGCTGCTCTGATGCTGAGTGGCTGACAGAAACCCATTTCTGTTTGTAAGCTAAGTATTGGACAGAGGCAGCAGTCTGGTTTGTGTTCAAGAAACAAACACTGATTAATTCTAAATGGCTTGTCAGATCCAAAGTTTTACAAAGGGAATGTTTCACAGTTGTACTTGGAACATTGTGTACTTGAATGCACACCCACTGGTGCACACCCACTCATGCGTGCGCACACACACACAGACACACACACGCACACACGCACACACACACACACGCACAGCAAAAAAAATATTTTTCCAATTTGCTGTTCTATTGCCAAAGTCAGCAGGACAGTTGGCTATACAGACCTATGTGCTTATGTGGATTCAGAGAAAACTGACGTTGCCGAAGAAAATATTTTTTTTACGTATTGTTAATAAGAATTGCAATTTGTCAAGTCTACATTATAGAAGATGTGCAGTAAAGAGAACAATTTGAGGTGATGTGACTTGGGGTATGAAAGTTTGTATTTTCCATTGAGCATGCTAACTATTTTAGAGCCAACTCTTTTCATGTCATTGTCTTTGTTTCATGAGTATAACTGTTGTAATGGTAGAAAAAAAACTTCTGCAGGTTTAACATAATGCTTTTAAGGAGTGTTAAAACTGTGGTCCTGCAAAACCTGCATTTTTGGTCAAGGGCCTATCCAGGGTGTCTCCCTGCCTACCACCCAATAACTGCTGGGTTCGGCTCCAGCATCCCGCGACCCCAATTGGGATAAGCGGCTTGGAAAATGGTTGGATGGAAACAAAATGCATCTAAGGACACTGATTCTGAGTTAAGTCACCTCTGAATTTTCAATATCAATTGCACAGTGCGGAGATTGGGAGTCATCAAACACAGTATGTAATTGGTATACAAAGTATATGGAGCCTCTTTCCCAGAAATAAATAGGTAAGATGAATCCAGTTGAAAACGAAATTCCCTTATTAAGATAAGTTTATTTGTAGACCCCTGAATCACAGTTATAGTCCCAGAGGGCTTTACGCTCACAAAATGTCCCTGCTCCTGCCGTGAGGAGGAGATGTAGACATGGATGGTGAAAGAAGGGTCAAATAAGGATTCTAATCCCAGAGAAAGTTTACGTGGATTTTTTGCAAAAGCAATGAGAACCCAATCTTTGTGAGTTGGTCCTTAAATTTCCAACATTCAGTGCTCACCGTACCGCTCCTCCAATGTATTCAGGTGTGTGTTTTGTGTGACTGTATATCCGGTGTGTACTGTAGCAGATGACTGTTTGTCTGTCCAGTAGTCTTGCAGGCTTGAGGCATGAATGATCCACAGTTTGATTTACCACTCACGCCTCTGCTAATAGATATAAGTACAGGAAGCAGCTGTGTGTGTAGGCCCCGTACACACACATAGATGTGCTGTTCAGACACACAAACATACATGTGTGGGCGTGCATGTGTGTGCGTGCGCGCACACACACACACACACACACACACACACACACACACACACACACACACACACACACACACACACACACACACACACACACACACACATACAGGATGCAGTGTTCTATTTCAGAGCTTGGGAGACCCACTAGTAAGATCCCACTGAGGGATATCAACTATACAATGACCACTGAAAAACCCCTCTCTCTCTCTCTCTCGCACGTGCGCTCTCTCTCTCCCTCACTCACTCTCTCTAACTCGCTCTGTCAGTGTCCATCAAACTTCTTTCTTCTTCTTTGTTTACCGATATATTTGTTCAATAAAACATTTTCACAACTATTAAAAAAAAACCAAAGAGGAGTAAGTATTTGTGCTGTGTGTAAAAAATCATAACACATGACAATAGATTGATTTATTGGATAAATAAAAAAAACAGCGTCATCACTTTGAGCTAGATTCAACGAGAAAGAGTTTTTGCTGTCTTGACTGTTTTCTCGGAAAGATGTGTTTATGATCCTATCCATTGCCTTGCCTCTCTAGGTGGGAGGTGACTGCATGGCATGGATGCTCTGCATCCTGTGGAGTGGGCATACAAACCAGGAGTGTGTACTGCATGCGTCTGCTCTCTGTGGATCAGCAAGATAGTGTGAATGTGTC
Source organism: Lampris incognitus (assembly GCF_029633865.1). Lineage (NCBI taxonomy): Eukaryota > Metazoa > Chordata > Actinopteri > Lampriformes > Lampridae > Lampris > Lampris incognitus. The sequence continues at coordinate 35,582,671 of NC_079214.1, read as the reverse complement.
AGAAGATGAATGTAAAGAGTTCAAACCAGCCATCCTCCAACCCTGCAACCAACTAGACTGTCCTCCTGCCTGGGAGACTGAGCCTTGGCAACAGGTACCCACTGGTTATCTATGTCAGTGTCTCTATGCTTTTGTTTGTGTGTGTGTGTGTGTGTGTGTGTGTGTGTGTGTGTGTGTGTATGTGCGCGCACATATTTTGGATTATGAGCGTGTTTCTTTATGTATATATTTATGTGTGTTGCTGTTTATGGGTGTAGGTTTGCATAAATGTTTGTGCACGTGTGAGTGCCTGTGTGTATAAGGATGATTGTATGTATAAAAGTATGTTTATGAGTGTTTTCTTTGATGTAATTGTGAGTGTATGTGTGTATTTCTTTTGAATTTCATTTACTTCCTTGTCGCTGTCTCACACACATGTATGCTATCTTCTTTCCTTTCTGTCTATCCATTTCTTCTTGTACCCTCTATTTTTTGCAGTGCTCCCAGTCCTGTGGTGGGGGTGTCCAGGTGCGTAAGGTCTATTGTAAGCAGCTTCTTTCCACGGGGGCTTACAGGAGGCTTGGCAATGGGGCCTGCCAGGAGGACAAACCCTCCTCCCACAGAGCCTGCGCCAGCACCGACTGCCTGCCCTACATGGCTGGAGAAGAATGGGGCAAGGTGAACACATACACAGGGGAGATACAAAGGCCGGTGACGAGAGGGAAAAGGGGATAATTGGCTAAAATACAAAGGCTTCAGATTTTGTCATGTACAACGGTTGGAGTGAAAATGGGTTATTCCTTTCTCACAGCTGCTGTCAGAATTAAATATATCATATACTATATATATATATAACTTTGTTAAAAGAAACACTCAACGGTAGGGAAAGTGCTCAACAAACAAGGAGCAAAATAATCCAGTGAGTTAAGTAAATTCTTTATGCGACAGTGCAAGCCTGTTTCATGCCATAAGCAATATATATATATATATATATGATAGAATACAAAGGTCTAATACAAAGGTGGTATACTGACCATTTGACCACACAATGTTTTTGGTGTCGTATGTTGTTTATGTGAAGGGTCTGATACGGGGGTGTAGGTGTCTGTGTTAATTTGTTAATTGGTTAGTTAAATCTGTGCTCTTGCTTGTGTGAATGCTGTTTGATCAGATGGGTATATCTGTTTCTGCTCTGTTTGATTATTGTGATTTGCTAAAAGGTAGACCCAGTAGGATTTGTCAGTTGTGGTGTATAAACAACGATATTCAAAGTTGGCCCCCCAGCTCAACGTTACCAGAAGGACACGCCCACTTTCCAGAACACATCCCAGTGTACAGGCCAACTCCGCATCACTCTTCATTCTCATCCTCTCCTTCAGTGCTCGCCAGCGGGTGAAAGACAACCCCAGAGTCATTCTCGCTGTGGAACGAGCTTTGTCTGCTTGGCGTTTCGCCTCACTATATTTGCGTCTTTTCGGCGCTGTGTCCGCCATTGTCATAGTTTCCTCTTGGATGAGTGCTTACGATCTCGATCTGCCACCTGGTTGCTATGTTTTTATAAAGTCCCACTGCCAAAAGGTTAACGCCTAGAAACATCCCTTACACAGCAAAATAATAAAACACAGGCAGAGGACAGGGTCTCTGCAGATACAGATACCGGCACACACGTCTAGAGGATCATAGAGGGATTATTTTTGTACGAGTCTATACATTGATTTTTAGGAAAATCCTAACTCATTCTGCCTTTAAGCATGGTTTATTTTGATGACGGGTTTTTTTGTCACTCTGTGCAAAAGAATTTCTTCTCCGAGGACAAACAGGAAAGACACATGATCCTATGTCCTCTTGCTTAATCAATATTAGTTTTGGGTTTTGGATTTTTTCTCTACCTCAATTCATATTTCTATTTCTGCATCAGTAACTCCATTTTCCTATAAGCATCATTAAAGGTTCATCGAATCAAATGTAATCTATTAAACTGAGGAAACGATCGATGGCCAGGTCCTCACTGCTGGCAGCTGTTCTGTACTGATCACATGTGGACCCACATGTTTTCTATATCTTGCCTCTTTGTACATGTTTATTTTTCATATGTATATGAGCTGGTATTTGGTCATGTATGTTATGTGAAATTTATCATATGTATATGGTAATGGCTCACATTCTCATTATGGGCAAGACACTCACAGCCAAGTCTTCTCAATGTTCTTCTCTGCTCTTTTCTTCTCTTCTCTTCTCTTCTCTTCTCTTCTCTTCTCTTCTCTTCTCTTCTCTTCTCTTCTCTTCTCTTCTCTTCTCTTCTCTTCTCTTCTCCTCTCTTCTCTTCTCTTCTTGTCAGTGTTCTACTCTTTTCTATTGCAGTGTATTATGGTCTTTTCTATTCTGCGTTACCTAACCATATAGTACATTTTTCTTGTGTTATGCTTGTATTATGCAGTGCTCAGTGTCCTGTGGGCTGGGGATTCAGCGCAGGGAGTCAGTATGTCAGAGGCTGACAGCTATGGGCCACCAGGTGATGCTGCCAAAAGGGGTCTGTGATGGGCTTCCCTCCCCTCCCCTTGTCCGCACCTGCCGCATGATGACCTGTCCTAGTAAGAACACACACCGAAGAACCTGCACACTTAAACACACACGAAATAGAGAGTAAAACACTCACACGCTGACGTCATGACAGGGTGAGGTGTGCTCAGTGGACTGTGGTTATTCAGAAATGAGGAAGAAACATACTACTGAGGTGCCAACAGAGCAATACTTCTAAAGTAACAACTTAATGAAACAAAACCATCTAAGTCAACACCCAGGAAATTGCCAGATTAGTGCTTTTTTCAGCAAACCCCATCTTAAAAGTCCTGTGGAGGATTAGGCTGATACTAGGGTTGGGCACCATTCACATTTGAACCGATACCAGTACCTGGAATTCGGTACTGAGGTACCCAACAGCACCTTTTTGGTATTTTACTCTCTCGGTAATGACAAAAATGTAATTTCAGTTGTAAAAAATAGATCAACAAGCATGAAAATGTCCAGACCCACGGTGCACCCATCTAGTGTGAAGTTGATTGGAGGAATGGTTGTTGAGAAAATCGAAAGACAGACAGACAGAGATGTCTTCCATTTTAGTTAGATTATTATTATTCCGCGGAACTTTAAGGACTTAATGAGCGTGCCACTAAACGTCCTTCACGTGTCGTCCATGAGTGAGTGACCACAGCTTGTGATGCATAGCCCATGGCACTGCTGCCGTGGGAAAAATAAGTCAGCTTTGCATTTCGGATCAAAAATATTGCAGCGAGTATTATCTGTGTCAAGTTTGGAAAAATGCGGCTGTTTTCGACTCGTCATTGCCCTGACTGTATTGGACTTGAACAAGCTATAGGTTCAAGGGAGGGGTATTGTAGTCTCACTCTCTCTATTTCTCTCTTAACGCAGGGGTCAGCAACCTTTTGGATCTCCTGTACCACTTAAAAAAAAAATCACAGACCTGAGTGTCAGTTAATTTTCATAAAGAGCATTTAACTATTTATTTAATTTCTGCTGCTACTTGTCTCCCTGTCTAGATTCTGCATGCCAAACCAAAAGATCTGCGCTCCACACACACACTTTTTTTTACTATTTGTGTAAATGCATGGAAATTACTAGGGCACAAAAGAAAATTAATTCAATCTTATGGATTTAGTGTGACCCGTGTTTGTCGCAATATCTGGTAACCACTGCTAGATGTAGAGCATTGTTTACATCCACACTCGTCACGCTGAATACAACAAATTTTTCAATGAAAGAATTTGCTGGTGCCTTACGTTTTCAGCCATGTCTGTAATGCAGCTCTCTACAGTTCTCGCAGAAATGGGCATTTCCTGTTGATGATCGCATCTTTGTTTGGTAACCCATCAAATATGGCCTCTGAACTGCTGAGGAAAGCCTTCTTTATATACTCTCCGTGGGAGAATGGCTTCCCGTGTTAAGTGATGTACTGCATGACTTTATAGCTGCCCTCTGTAGCTTGATTTTGGGTGGCACATCGGGTTGTAAGCACGCTGCTTTGCTTCCCGTACTGGGCTACTACCCTCTTGATTGATTCAGCTTTATCAGCCTTATCTTTGACATGTTCTCGTGCCTTGTCTCAAAATTATGTTTTACACTTGAAGCTCAACACACAACATTTTCGCAGCAGAGAGTGCACACAGCTCAGCCCTTTCACAAAATAAATCCGAATTCATTTGTCCAAGACAGCTGAAAGAGGCGAATATTAGACCACCTACTTTTGTTTTTGCTGCTGCCATTGTCAGTTGTTCTTGACATAGAAAGGTAGCTAGCTGTCGTCACTACCGCTGTAATGCTGCGCTTGTCGGCAGATCAGAGGGAGGGGGGAGGAGGGGTATGAGAGACCATGTCAATTGTGTGCACTCTCTTGCTGTTAGAAACAATGGTGCATTGTGAAACTAATTATTTCAGTATCATTTTATATCGAATTGTTCGTTTGGTTCACCATTAGGCTATATTTTATATTAAAAATATTCTTTATTGAATTGCTGCACGTGCCCTTGGCGTCGCGTGCCACCGTGGGCATGCGTGTTATAGGTTGCTGACCCCTTATCTAACTTATACTCTCTCACCCAGATGTGCGCTTGCAACGAATGGTAAACTGGGAGGGATTTTTCAAAAGGCTCATAAGGAATCTTATCAATATTTATTTTAATTCACAGCACAACCCGCTCTCAAGGTACCACAGTTTAGCACCGATTGATCTCATGTGAATAAGTACTTTGTAGTACCAGCAGAGGTATTCACACACATTTTTAACCTCTCTCTATCCTTATGCACAGTCCCCGCATGCCTCAAATCCAGCACCATATTGTCCCTGCCCAAAAAACCTGTGGTAACCTGTCCCAATGACTCTCGGCCTGTCGCTCTCACCTCTATCATTTCAAAATGCTTTGAACGACTGGTACTAACCCACATCAAAAACACTGTTCCAGCTGATCTGGACCAACACCAGTTTGCCTACCGGGCAAACAGATCGACTGAGGACGCCATCTGTGTGGCTCTAAATACAGCCCTCTCGCACCTGGAAAGACCCAACACCTCCATCAGGATGCTGTGTGTTGATAACAGCTCAGTGTTTAACACCATTATACCAAACAAGCTGGTCAACAATCTCCACAAACTAGGACTAACTCCCTCCATATGCAATTGGATACTGGACTTCTTCATCAGCGGCCCCCAGACTGTAACACTGGGAAAACACACAACCTTCACCCTCATCCTGAGCACCGGCATCCCCCAGGGTCGTGTGATGAGCCCCCTCCTTTATGCACTGTTCACACATGACATGCCAGCCCATCCATAACTTAAAAACTATTGCTAAGTTTGCGGATGATAACGACAGTCATCGGGCTCATATCAGACAACAATGAAGCGGCATAAAGGGAGGAGGTTCAGAACCTGATAATGTGGTGTGCTAAAAACAACCTGGTCTTAAATACCAAAAAAGACCAAGGAGATTATCGTGGACTTTAGGACCTCCAAAAAGATCACACACAGTCCTGTCCATATCAACACAGAGGCTGTGGAGAGTCCCCAGCTCCAGGTTCCTGAGAGTCACCATCACAGAGGACCTCTCCTGGCCTGACACCTCAGCAGTGATCAGTAAGGCACAACAATGCATTTATTCTCTGAGGAGGCTAAGGAGAGCCAATCTCCCCTAAAAACTGCTTGTCAACTTTTATAGATGCTCTATCGAGAGCATCCTAATAAACTGCATGAAGGCCTGGTACAGCAGCTGCACCAAAACTGAGAAAAAAGCCCTCCAGCGTGCTGGGGAAACAGCACAGGACATCGGTGGCATTGAGCTGCCTTCACTAGAACATCGTCACAGCACTCGCTGTGTGAGGAGGGCTAAGAACATCCTCAAAGATATTACACACCCTGGACACCATCTGTCTCAGCCCCTCCCATCAGGAAGGTGCTTCAGACCAATCCACACACGCTCAAAGAAACTGAAAAACAGCTTCTTTCCAAAAGTTGTGGCACTAATGAACTCAGCCATCTCCTCCATCCAACAAGACTGATGTGCTGCCACCATAGGCAGCACAACATATACATATATTTACTCACATGTCACTTTAAGCCACTTCATATCTGTCTAGGGTGGCATGATGGCACAGTGGTTAGCACGGTCGCCTCACAGCAAGAAGGTCCTGGGTTCGAGCCCCGGGGTAGTCCAACCTTGGTGGGTCATCCCGAGTCATCCTCTGTGTGGAGTTTGCATGTTCTCCCCGTGTCTGCGTGGGTTTCCTCTGGGAGCTCCGGTTTCCTCCCACAGTCCAAAGACATGTAGGTCAGGTGAATTGGCTGTACTAAATTGTCCCTAGGTATGAATGTGTGTGTGTGTGTGTGGGGGGGGGGGGGGGGGGGCTCTGTGATGGCCTGGTGGCTTGTCCAGGGTGTCTCTCCGCCTTCTGCCCAATGACTGCTGGAATAGGCTCCAGCGACCCTGAGAGCAGGATAAGTGGTTCAGATAATGGATGGGGTGGATGGATATCTGTGTACCGCACCTTTACCGCATTTTTGCTGATATGTTTTTGCACCTCGTAAGTTGTATTTTATCATTAACTGTATTATATTTTATACCTTATACTGCTTATATTTTACACTTATATTGTTTGGACTCTGTACTTTTTATTGCTGATATTTTATATTTCTTAACTCTTTATATATGCACCATTTTGAGGTTGACACACCTGCAGTTTTGTTGTACTTGGCACAATGACAATAACGTTCTTCTTGATTCTTGATTTGCCCGGTACCCTTAAAAGTATCAAGTTCGGTACCCAACCTTAGCGGATATGCCAAGGTCATTCTACGAAAATTTCTCAAGACCTTCCAATGTCGAAGTCCTTTGTTTGAGTGTCCTGAAACAAAAAAAGCCTGTTTTCCTGCTCTGCTTGACTATGTGGCTCTCCCCCAGTTCTATAGCCTCCTGACATTTTCATTTTTCAGTTCTCCTGCTCCAGTTAGGTGTCATGAGCAACCACACCTGTCTTCTGACAAGTAAAGTACCCTGGGATTCGTTTTTTCCCAGGGACCTCTCCTTATGCCCCTGGATAGAAAACATCTACCATCCAAGCCCCTTGTACCACAAAACATACTACACACACAGACATGCATGCACAAAAGAAGAACATACACACAGTCACACACAAATACACAGGTGTGCGTACAAAAACACACATTCCCCCAGCTTTTGCTGTCTGTGTAGACAGAGCTTTTGGCTGGTGCTATCTGATGTCAGTGCTCAGTTAAGTGGAACTGTAGATGTGACACACTAGATTACAGCTGCATTAAACATTCACAGCGAACATGATGTGTGTGTGAGAGGAAAGACCCAAATGTATACATTTGGAAAGTGATTACCCATGGGGCTGTGAGCAATGCACACACTCCCCCAGCCCTCTGTATGCCTACACTTTATCAAGTTATCAACAGGTTCTGTTCTCACTTTGAACATTAACATTTGAACTGGATAACTGAAGGAAAACAACTGCAGAGGGACCAGCTAAATTTATCCTGTCTTTTCTTCATCCTAAAACAGCGTCCATAAACAACGAACCTTTTATACTCGGCAGCCAAGAAGTTTATAGTGTGTTCCAGGCATGCAGGAAGGACAACTGATTGTTATGGCGAGGGAATGTCAGCAGTTGATTATTGTGTGCTTTGATGAGTTCACATAAATAATATGGCTGAGCTGCAGAGGGGATTGATCTTCTAACAGTTACACACTCACAGGCACATTTCACTGTCTCTCTGTAGGAAAAAACAGGGATTGCGTTTTTACCAGTCATTTGCTCACAGAGGGTTCCCTGTGTGAGTCTGACTAAACTATTCCTCCACTCCTACCTCAGCTGGGACAGCAGAGGCCATAAAACACATGATTGAATGCCTTGCAACTGTCATGGCATCTCATATGAAAAATGTGTTTGTACGTGTGTGTGTGTGTGTGTGTGTGTGTGTGTGTGTGTACGTGTGTGTGCATGTGTGTGTGCGTGTGTGTGTGTGTGTGTGTGCGTGCGTGCGTGCGTGTGTGTGTGTGTGTGTCAAGAAAAGTCATCTACAGTTCCCTCTCCCTACTCTGTTTCAATAAATATGAGTGGCTAGTGAGGGTTAAGTTTGAAGCTCGGTCACAGGTGAGCTGGTGATACCACATTTTAGTGCCTGCGTTTTGTTTTGTTTTTTCTGTTTTTGCTCATGTTTTCACACACCTGTAGCCCCTGTGAAAGTGTGTGTGGCTCTCCATGTATAGACCAATGAAACAGCAAATGGCATACTGTGAGAGGAACTTTCTAATATATGTACACATTTTTTTCACTAACTAGTTTATCTGTGCACCTTGCATTGTATACCTTTGTATCTGCATCTGTGTATCTTGCACCACCTGTGACATTTATCAGTCTATCTATCTATTTATCTATCTATCTATCTATCTATCTATCTATCTATCTATCTATCTATCTATCTATCTAGACATACATACATACATGGACTTTTCCCCCTGCTCATTCACCAATGTATAAGGAGAGGTTATTTGTGCATAGATGTTTGGGGAGATGAGTCAAGTCATGACTGATTCTACCTGCCTAAAACCAATGGCCAACCACACCTGACCTGCTACAGTGAAACACTAGGTTGTCAGATTTAAAACCACACACCATTTTTCTCCCTAATTGTATCCAGCCAATTACCCCACTCTTCTGGGCCATCCCAGTTGCTGCTCCACCCCCTCTGACGATCCAGGGAGGGCTGCAGACTGCCACATGTCTCCTCCGATACATGTGGCGTCACCAGCCACTTCTTTTCACCTGATAGTGAGGAGTTTCACAAGGAGGACGTAGCACGTGGGAGGATCACGCTACCCCCCCCAGTTCCCCCTCCCCCTGAATAGGCGCCCATATGTGCTCCTGTTGGTCAGTGTCAATGACCATGTCTTTGAAGCTGTCACACTAGAAAACTCGGTTTTGTAACATTTTTGGCTGATTTCATAAAATGTGCGCTGTGATGACTTTTCAGCTTTTTTTGGTCATTTGCAACATATACAACTCAAATACACATGTAAATTACTGATAAATAATAATAAGTCATTACTTTTGAAGCACTGACAAATCAAAGTAAGTTTATACCAACTGTTAACAAACCAGCTAATGCTGGTTTGAATAAATACAATGACAGATGTGAGATAAGGTAGCTGGGTGGTCTGGCAGTTGGTAAGACACTGTCATGTGACTAGTGGATCATGTGATCAGTGGATCATGTGACTAGTGGATTACGTGATCGATATGTTACGGGCCAAGGTCTATTGTTGTATTATGTGTAGTCCATATAACAAACTTGTTGTACTCTGTGTTTGTGTGTGTGTATGTGTGTGTGTGTGTGTGTGTGTCTAGATACGGTGATTTGATTAACATTTCCCTTCCTCTAAAACTGCTGGTCCCATTCTGGTCCAAGAATGAATGATTCCAGAACTATCTCTCCTGCCCTACTCTGCAGCCCTCTCAGCCTTCCCACCATAAAAAAGAAAAAAAAGTCTGTATAATAAACCCTTTTGTTTTCCTTTGTTTACTTCACCAGAGCACAGGAAGGAGTTGAGCCCCAAAGAGACACTGAGGCTTTCTGTCAAGAACCAAGTCAAACAGACAGCAAGACTTCCTAATACCAAACACTGTCCAGTGCTCATGGCTCTCCACTGCATCTACATCCAGATTCGCCCAGAGAAACGCCTCCAAATTACCATCGGTGGCCACGCATACCTCCTGCCCAACACCTCTTTGGTTATCAAATGCCCTGTCAGAAGGTTCCCAAAGGCATATATCCGCTGGCTCAAAGATGGTCATCCCCTGCCCAGTTCCAAGCACTTGGGCATCACTAAATCTGGTTCTCTCAAGATCCACTTCTTAGGGCCTGGGGACATTGGCGTATACAAATGTATTGCTGGTCCCGCCTCTGACATCTTCACCCTCCAGCTTATTGGCGATGACAACAGGTTGATTGGCAGACCCTCAGCAGAGGATGAGTCTGCTGCCAGCTCAACTTCAAGATGGGAGGAGATGCTTCCCAGTTGCCACAGCCACCTGTCTCAGCTGGACCTTTATGGGCCTCGCGTCAGTGTGTCTCTGCTGCCCCCTGGTGTCCAGGAGGCCTTTCTGCAGCCCAGGTTGAAGGAGAGGTTGATAAACATCACCCTACAGGCTGACAGAGGAGCGATCCATCAGGATCAGGCGTCACAGCTCATCTCCTCACTTTTAACCCAGATGTTTGCTGCAGAGCTTTGGAACAGACCTAGACAGGAAACAGGACAGATCAAGAGTAATTATACCCTGAGCCACTGTCGCCTATATATTTATTTTTTTTTATTCTCCATCATCTCCTATAGCATGTAACTCTTGTCAACTTTTCCCTGTTTTTCCCTTTGAATGGTTTTAATGATGTAGAACTGCGCACAGGGAGATCGTTAATTCACTTAAAACTGTCTTTTTGGAAAGTAACTCATTCGTGATTGAATTTTTGAGAATTAATTGGATGGATACATGGGCACTGATTTGATTAAAAGAGCAGAAATCCCATCAATAATTTGAGATTTGTCTTTGATGGCTCCAACAGGCAGACTACCCAATTGGTCAGAGCGCTCAGGGGAGAAGGTTTCTCAGAGCCCTGTGATTATCAGACAGCAGCAGAACCTTCTGGTTGCCCTCCAGAAGAATATCAACATCAGCGTTGGAAACACCATCTTCCTCACCAATGGCACCCATTCACTCACCATACGCTGCCCCACGGAGGGTTCAGCACGGCCCAAAATTGTCTGGACCAAAGATGGAGCGCCTCTGCAACACACTGACAGGTAGCACTTGCACTGTAAGCTGGTTTAAAGTGTGCAGAAGGAAGGAAATCAAGTAAAAGCTTATTGTTCTTTCAACATTACCTTGCATATATCACAAAACTGTCATGCTTAACTAAGTTTTGTTTAAGATATTTTTTGGGGGATTTAAGAGAATCGTTTTCCACCAAGTAATGTTATTTAGAGGACACCAAGCTCTACTTGGATAGTTCAATGAAATGATAAAGGAATTAGCATTCACTGTGGCAATAAAGGGAATCAATAGGCCATTGCAGAGGATCGTGGGTGGGGATTAGTGGCAGAGAGGGATTTACTTCCCCCCATATATCAAGCTCGAAGTTATGTTTGCACCTGTGAAGTTTTATTTTGCTGGATGTTTCACACAAAGAATACAAAGATAAACAACTTTCTTAAGTATGGCTATGGCTAAAATGAGAACTATAGCAATAGCTACCAGTACAACAAGGCTGCTTACCAAGTTAGATGATGATTCTGCATTGAGAGCAAGGCAGTAGTATTACAAATGTCTGTCAGAAGTGCTGATAGTGGTGTAAAGTGAGCATTATAGGGGGGGGGGTGATTCAGTGATTAAAGTAGAATGTGATAAAATAATAAGAAACACACATTCACATTCATGTGTGTATCAGCCCGTGATGGCCAGGCCGCCGGTCCAGGGTGTCTCTCCGTCTGCCACCCAGTCAATCCTGGGATAGGCTCCAGCATTCCTGTGACCCTGAGTAAGGATAAACTGTTTGGATAATGAATCAGTGAATGAAAATAATAAGAATGCATTAAGAGTTCAATGTTACTTGTCACTCAAATTGGGGTGTTTACTGCATGGACTAATATCTCAGTTTTTGTGACAATGACTGTATGAGAAGGGAAGTAAGAGAGGATGCCTAGCTGGTACAGGAGAAAACAGGCATGGGGCAAAGGGGGACGCTTGAGTGTCTGTACCTCTTTTTAGCCTAAGGAAGGGTAGGCAGAAGTAAAGCGAACTGAAAAATGCAGTGACCGAACAAAAATGGTGTTCCAGAGTTCAGGAGTTCAGAAAGCACATTGGATAATACTAAGACATAAGGCTATTTCAAGGGAATTGCTTAAAGGATGCCGAGGACTCAGAAAATAAACGTGTCTCCATAGTAGAAGAGGAAATTGGTAATGAAGCAAATACATAGCCAGGACGAAGCCACAAGCATGCTAAAAGCATTTTTGAAGCTAAAGACCAAGATGATGAACTGTGGAGGAAGATCCGTTGGAGGGAATATTTCAATATGGAAACATCAGTGGTGGGATTCATTATCAGAGCAACTTATGATGTGCTGCATTGTGTAAGGACACCCAAATGTCCTTTGTGTTCAAAAACAGCAATACTTAGACAAGTCCTGTCAATATTATTTTTCTGTGAGTATGATAAACCTGGTCACATCACCAAGAATTGGAGTCCCTAACAGCAGCCATCAGAAGTAAACAAATACAAACGCAGTCCTTAACTGTCAAGAGAAAGAGAGAGAGAGCCCTTCTTCATCAAGTTGACTTCATTTGTGAAGGTGAACAAGTCAGAAAAGAATTACTACTGAGTAGAGAGAGGTTATGGCTGTTAGGGGAAGCTGGTTATTGTGAAATGAGAACATACATGGGCCAGTAACCTACAGTCCTGCCAGAGATAGTCAACGCCAGCCTGACTTAGTGTTTTGGTCCAATATTCAGCAAACTGTTTGCTTAATAGAACTCACTGTGCGGTTTCCATTACTTTGGGAGCTGGGAATTTGTGGTCAGGGATTACAGCAGGCCACAAAGGCTAAAACAGTCAACAGTTCTGGCTGAAGAGATAGAATACCAGTTGGTGTTCATATCATGGAAACACATCAGGACCTAGCGAGGCTGAGATTTGTACGTTGCAATATGATATGATACCATAGGCAATGATACTTTTATTAATACCCCTTGGGAAATTGCACAACCCATTAAGGTTTGTGTGGATGCAGTCCATTTTTATATGAGTTTAAAATTTAGTTTCCAGTATTACATCAGGAGGGATGCATGACATCATAACTTTTATTTTATAAATTCCTTCCTGTGTGCCTAGCTGTAGCTGTTGGTTAGGTTGACCATGCATCCCTTTGCCATTTTTTTCCAGAGAATAGCCTCCTATGGGAGAGGGGAATCTTTAGTTTCATAATATAGCTACTTCCCTGACTTCAGAGCAATTTTCACATGGAGGCACGCACGTGTGTGTGTGTGTGTGTGTGTGTGTGTGTGTGTGTGTGTGTATATGTGTATGTGTGCATGCACACATGCAGGCTGCTAACTGTTAATATTTTATTTGACAACACGAAGGCTCAGAGGGAGATAGAAGAGGAGAGAAACAAGAGAAAGCCCTGGCAGGATTCAATTCCAGGCCAGCAGGGGTTTATATATGGCTGTAGAGGTGGGGGAATTGACTGCTAAACTAACTACCTCTGGGTACAAAATCTGCAAGTATATCGCCCTGTATTCCCACTGTCAAAATCTTCAGACTATAGCTGTCCTCTGCACCTTCTTGGAAACTGTTCACCTTTGTTCTGTTATCTTCCTATGAGTTTGCCACCTTCTTTCTTCATTACAAGTAGAATATTTCCCTGTAAATGGATTGTGTTTGTTTGGACTTATTTCTGCACTGTCTCTTGAGGCAAGTTTAAGGATGAAACAGCAAAATGCAAAACACCTTGAATAATTCAAACTGCTCTAAGTGTGCATACTCAGCATTATACAAACAATGTATCTCAGCGGCTCAATTTTATTAATATGAATTTTTCTCTTTCAGAGAATTGCTCAGAATTGATGCATGACTACTGGATAAATGACCTTTATGCTTATCAGCCTTAGGAGACGTGCGACGTGTGACATTATCAATGACATGCAACCTAACTACACTATTGAGTTTCCGTCATGATGAAAATCTTTGTTCTTGTGAATATTGATAGCCTTTTGAATGGCCTTTAACGTGAGAAGTCACAGACAATGAGCTGAGCACTTCCACAGTTTGTAGAATGTTACATTCTAGTCAATTAAAAAGCAGGGCCATCCCCGCTCAAAGAAAAACATCTCTTTTTGTATATAAATCCCAGGCTTGACGCTCCATCTGAGGTTTGAGAGCTGTCAATCACTTCAGCTCTCGCTCGTGTGTTGAGCGAGCGGGTTGCATATGGAAGTCATCATTGCATTGCTTGAGGGCCTGCCAGTCATACCCTGCCGTGACTGACGATACTGTAAAGTAGTCGGAGTGAATGTTTTTCTGCACAGAGCCCTGGCATGACAAGCCCTATTCCTGATTTCTCTACTTAACAGGCAGCGACAGCCTGCAGAGTCTGTTATAGTATTGTATGCTCAAACCCCCTTAGCTGGGTGGTTCTCAGGTTTGTCACAGTGCCGTTAGTGGGCAGCGTCAGTGCTGTATCGGTAAGACTGTAGGAGAGCGTAAATGTCCAGAGATTAAAAGTAAAATCGTACAAGTCTTTCCCATTACTACTCCAACATCATAGGTTCCACCCCCCCCCCCCAAAAAAAGGGGGCTACAGAAATGGCTCAGGTAGACCTAATTTACATTATTTCCTAACTCTAATTATCAATGGAATGAAACAGGTTTCAGTTTGGGGTTTTAGGAAATGAGTTTCAAGAACACTTTCTTCTTTGAATATCTGATTAACATTACATTTCTGTACGCAAACAGACGTTTCTGGCTCCTTTATACATTGATTGTTAGCTAGTAGGCCAGTGCTGCCTAGTCACCACAAATTGGGTATTTTCCCGATTTTTTCCCCCCTCTTTTCCTCATTTCCCTCCAAGCATGCAGGCCTTAAAGCAACAATGAAACATTTTTCTTTTTCTTTGCTTTTGATTTTCTTTTTCTTTTTTTTTTTTACGTCCGGGTAGCGTGGCAGTCTGTTCCATTGCCTACCAACACAGGGATCACCGGTTGGAATCCCTGTGTAACCTCCGGCTTGGTCGGGCATCCCTGCCGACACAATTGGCCGTGTCTGTGGGTGGGAAGCCCGATGTGGGTGGGTGTCCTGGTCGCTACACTAGCACCTCCTCTGGTCGGTCGGGGCGCTGTTCAGGGGGGAGGAGTAGCTGGCGGGAAGCTGATTAAGTGGAACCGTTTGTATGATGGACAAGATTGAAATATTATGTGTGGGCGTCCGGGTAGCGTGGTGGTCTATTCCGTTGCTACCAACATGAGGATCGCTGGCTCGAATCCCTGTGTAACCTCCGGCTTGGTCGGACGTCCCTACCAACACAATTGGCCGTGTCTGTGGGTGGGAAGCCAGATGTGGGTATGTGCCCTGGTCGCTTCACTAGGGCCTCCTCTGGTTCGTCGGGGCACCTGTTCAGGGGGGAGAAGGAACTTGGGGGGAATAGCGTGATCCTCCCACACGCTACGTCCTCTTGGCGAAACTCCTCACTGTCAGGTGAAAAGAAGCGGCTGGCAACTCCACAAGTATTGGAGGAGGCATGTGGTAGTCTGCAGCCCTCCCCGGCTCGGCAGAGGGGGTGGAGCAGCGACTAGGATGGGTGGGAAGAGTGGAGTAGTTGGCCAAATTCAGTTGGGGAGAAAAAGGGGGGGGAAATAAAATAAATAAATAAAAAACGATTGCAGATGTTCACCAACAAATCAACACCTCTGCATGGCGCTCAGGTCACAATACGAAATGGGCCCATAAATGCTTTCTCCCGGCTCCTAATGCATGTATTTTGGAGCTGGTTTTGACTTGCACCAGCCCCTGTCTTGCCCTTTTCATAGTTAAAAACAGACTTGAGTGCTAGAGATGAAATGGATGACAGAGGGAGATGGGAGAGGGAAATGGTAAATGGTAAAAGAGCAGTGGAAAAAAGTGTTGATTGACACTCACTAAGCCCATGGCTGAGGCATTGGATGGGCGTTCTTGGAGTCTGTCAGAGTCTGCAGCACCTGCCCTTGACTTGATCTCATCCCAGTGAAATGTTCTTGGAGTTAAGTGATGTGATAACAGGCAAATTGGGCTCTGTATGACATGCTGCTGTGACATGTTTGTCTTTAAAAGAAAAAGAAAACTTTTAGCAGGGTTCCCTCACGCTCTTTCCCTTACAATAAAAAGTAAACAGCCAAGCTCTAAGATCGGTAAAGTTTTTTAAGGGTGCAAGTTGAGCCGTGAGCAATTTTTTTTCCTTTTTTTTTCCTAACGGTTTTGTTGGTTGGAACGAGAGGATGATCATTTTCAAGGTTTCACAACATTCTGCGTGAGTCAAACGTACTGAATACACGCTCTTCGTGAGTGAGTCGGTTTGATTGAAAACATCTGCTGTATTTTATATGTGCAGCACATCCATCAGTAAGGCTTTTGTTTGCAACAATGGTGTATTTACTGTTTTTATCCTGAGATGGTTTTACGTTACAGGTACACCATGATCTCCTGATCTCCAGTCACCACAGTTTCCACTACAAAGCCAAGCTGTTGCAGTTCCCAAGGCTATGAGAGTACATTTTCCACGCTCTAATGGTTTATATGTTGCCTGTTAGTTCCAAGGACCCACATAATAAACTGTGCACCCTCAGTGGGACACTTTCCCTATTTAGAGTGTAGGATGCAAGGCTGGACTTTGAGGAGGCAAGCTGATCTGAAATGAGATTTATATCATTCCATCCACATAGTGAAAGTTTGCAGATGTTAAAAGACTGATCCTAGAGCTGCACCTGAAGGAAATGCTGAATTGTGGGCCAGTCTTTGATGCCATAAGCAGTCTGTGGTGCCGGTGTGTGGGATTTACCCCATGCACATTTCCACATGCTCCCTCTTCCACAGGTTTGGGCAGAAGCCTTCACAGAGACCAGGGGTCTCATTTATAAAACAGTGTGCAGGATCCTTACTAAAAGTGTAAGTGCGCATAAAAGCCAAAAATGGTGCGCCAAAAAAATAATAAAAAATTGGACTGAAATGTGTGAGAGTCATCATTATACAATCTGGCTTCAATTCACCACCTCACCAGCTGCGTTTACGTACAGGTGCGCACATTCTCCTGTCAAGTTTGTTTTTATAGATAACCAGTTTTGCGTGTGAAGTGGCGTACGTCTCTTTCAGGCTCCGTTTTGTGCGTACGCAATGGCTATAAGTGAGACCCCAGGTTCCCACAAACATTCATAAACCAAGGCATGGCTTTAGCAGCCCACACTTCCCACTGAGGACTGGGAGCACCAAAAACCAAAAGATTTATTTATCTTTTGGTTTCTGGTACGGCCCGAAAATTTAAACAAAGTTTGTTTGTTTAGAACTTGCCAGAAACAGTTACAAAGTGCTTAACATAAAACTGAAAAGGAAAATAAAATAAAATAAAATCAGCAAACAGAATAAAACACATAAGACATAGCATGACGTGTATAAAATTTCTGAGCAATAAAACAACAGGGGAATAAAACCGTTAAGAAAAACTCAAATTTGTTGAAAGGTCTACCTAACAAAATAAAGTTTTAATAAGTGATTTAAATGCAGATGCTGGAAAAGATAAAAGTAGATAAGATGAAAATGCTTGTAAATTGAAAATCCTGTGATTTGATAAAATTAGACAATTTTCGCACTTCAGGTTTCAGACATTGTCATCCCATCCACCTTTATCCTTTCATTTTTTTTTCATTCACCCCCATAGCTTCCTACCTATTGCTTCAAAGTCAGCCTCCGCTTCAGTTTCGACCCCAAACCTAATACTCTATCTAAGCCTACAGACCCAGAGGCAGCTGCAGTCCAGTTGAGAACCATTGTGAAGGTATGCATTTGTTTTACCTCTCTTGTCTCCAGGGTGTCCTGGGGTTCTTCTGGAGGACTCCACATCAGCCAGCCCAGAGCAGCAGACAGGGGCCAGTACACATGCACAGCCACCAATGTGCATGGCTCCGATTCTGAGACATCTCAGCTTCTAGTCGCTGGTGGGTATTCTCTCCTTTCCTTCTTTTCATCAGCATAGCAAATTTTAGCTTTCATTATAGTTATACTCATGCTATGGAATTTCTACTTGATGGCCAAGTGACAGTAAATACCCCAGAAGAGATGACCGTTTCATATTACTTTGTCATTGCGTGAGTGACTGCAAGTCTTCGGGAGGGCGGGGTGTCAAAGAAAAATGGGAACATTCAGTCTGGCTCATTCAGTCTGGCTCCTCTGTCTTTGACTTCAGGAATCTGGGATGTGAAGTTGCCCCTGAGTTGTTTACTTTGTTTCAGTCGCTACTGCTTAGCAGCAACTCCTGCTTTACTACTCATATTGTGTTTCATGAAAGCAGAAACATTACAAATTGCATTTTTAATTAAAAAAAATTTCTGTGTGTGACTCCTCAGAGATCCCGGCCATAGCTGTGTCATGGAGAAACACATCAGACCAAGGCGTGGCAGTGGACCATAACCTGAGGGCCACGGTGGGGGGGCGGGTCAGCGTACGACCTGGGGCCAACCTTACCCTTGACTGTCCTGTCTCTGGTAGGTCCCAGCATGGAAATTCGAGCCTTTAAAGCACTCACATGCATTATCTGTATGCATGATGTGTTTTCTTAACAGTGTAGTATGTCTCGTACAAATCCAATACTTATTATGTGAATACTGCATAGCAGAATCTTGCTACATGCAGATTTGCCCAATTGTATTCTACTTTGAAAAGATGAGTTCATGTTCTTGCTTCTTTTTTGCTGAGCATCTTACCAAAGTACATCATTTGCAAAGAGCAAACTTACTTGAACAGCCAATAGGAATGACCTCTCTCTGAAATGATAGCATATAGGCAGGCAAGTAGGCAGATGGGCTTATACTTATTATTGTTATTACTTATTATTTTTATTATTATCGTTACTTAATATTATTTTTGTCAGAGCATTTTATTTATTGATTGCTGCCAGGCTGTAAAGACAATTTCAACAAATATAACAAAATTGCCTACCCTAGCTTTATGTACTGAGATGCTGAAAGTCACGTTAGGCTAGCAGTGCAATGAGCCAGCATGCTAA